>NC_081407.1:580085694-580280176 GCF_030272615.1 Cryptomeria japonica | reverse complement strand
AATAGATAGCTGTAAATGTAAGGATAAAATAAGAATGCAGATATGTACCTAGAATCGAAATCGGGCTGAAAATGTTCGGGACGGGGGCGTGGGCGCCACTGTCCTGAAAACTGCACCGGAAACCACTGTTTTGCACCCTGAAACACTGTCTAGAAACTATCGGAAAGCTGTCTGTCCGGAGGACCAGGGCGCCCAGCGCCTCTGTCCCAGGGACCAGGGCGCCCAGCGCCCCTATCCTGGCAGGACCAGGGTGCCCAGCGCCCCTGTCCTGGTCTTCTGAGCTGCAATTTTACACAGGGTTCTGTCTCAGTCTCCTCTCTCCAGATCTGTGTCCTGCGGCGTCGTCCGAATCCCGAAACCTGCAATAATATCTGAAAAGGGGGAAGGGCGGCTATATAGGGTTTTGCCTTAGTCAAACCCCCGTTTTGGTGATTTCCACCTCCACGAATAGCCAAGTTGTTTTGTAAAATGTATTGTGTGTGCAGACCTAGTGTGTGTGCAAGGTCCAAAATGCAAGAAAGCAAACTAGAGCAACCTAGAAAGTAAACCCTAATTGCTTGTAAATGATAATGCAAATGCTCTAAATCAAGATGCAATGTGATCTAAAGCATGAATAGATGATATATCAAAGCTTATGTAAGGACATGAAAACAATATGAAATCATACCCAGCCCTCAAGGGAGGAGTACAAGCCAATCTTCAGTCGGTAATCTCCTATTGTTCTTCAATGTCTTCCAAGCCCTAATTGGATGAATGAATGAATTTGATAGATGCTTGATAGAATGATGTTGAGTGTTGTTGAAGTCTTCAAAGATCTGCCCTTTCGCTGCATATGAAGTTCCTGGAAACAAAAATCCCATCCCTTCCAATGAGGAAAGAGAGCTTTTATGTATGAAACCCTAGGTCGTAAATTCGTATTTTGGCCGACCTAGAGATTGAATATCCTGCCAATTTCTTGGGGTTAAGCTTTATTTTATGATTGGATCGTGCTCCCAAAATTTCGGGAAAAATGTCCGGGACCATGTTGCATGGGCGCCATGGTCCCGACAAATTTTCACCAAATTTTCAGGGCCGTCGGATATGATGATTTTAGAGAGAATCCCGAAGTTACAGGTGATTTCGAGATGTTTAGACCCCGAAACCAAGCCCCCAAGTTCGAAATAGGACTTAATTAGGGTTTTTGATTAAGTGATGTATTGGAGGAATAAAATGCGAAGGGCACGCTTTAGTGAAAGGGCCCAACTTTATGATGTAGAGAATGATGAAATAGGGACCTTAGACCTAATTAATTTGATTAATTAAGTGCTTAAGGAGAAATACAATGCAAAATGCAAAATGCACTAAGGCGGGTGCTAAACTAGGTGTGAAATTGTACCACCCTAGCGAGTGCGTACAATTTACGACGCTACATTTAGCCCCCACTTTAGCGGTCATATGAGTAGTACGTGCATATGCAAGCTAAAGTACAGAAAAGTAAACATCATTTGAAAAAAAAAAAGGATATATCCATAAGTGGTCGGACAAAGCCCCCAGCGGTATCTGCAGTACACAGTTAGGAACCGCACCCTACAAAACAAACGTTAGATCACAAAATCACCTAATGCTTACTAGGGAAAGTGATGAAATCTGTGAGTAGCTATATGCCCCCCCCTATTTCGACTTGCTTATTTAGGGAGGTGAAATAGGGTAGCATGTTTACTTGCGACAAATTGTGTAATAGAGTGTTGATGAGGGGTGTTCACTAAATAAGCTTCATCAGAGCACTTTTTGGAACATCCCGAGAGTAGGAGAAGGAAAATATGATTCCAATGCAACAAACGGCTCAAAAATCGCATCTCCCAAACCCAAGTTATGATTAAAATGAATGATAGGGGAAAAATTAGGGTTTCGAGAAGTAAGAATAGACAAACGAGAGTATATACTTCCAAAGTGACACTTGTATTCGTCACTTTGCCAATTTTAGGATACTATTCAGTGCAGCGGAGCCCACCTAATCATCATGCCTTCACGACGATCGGAGCATCCCACGAGGATCGAGATCCTGCGCTAGGCCGTGATCGACGACGAGCCACTGGACGAGGTGAGTTGACTGAACGTTTGACTTTTGATTTCTCGCATGTTTGACTTTTTTGTGATCGAATGTGGACCTTGAATGCCGATCGGGGCCCACCTAGGGCGCCATGGTCCCTGAGGGGCGCCCTGGTCCCCCCAGGGCGCCATGGTCCCTGACAGGGGCGCCATGGTCCCTGCAGGGTGCCATGGTCCCTGACAGGGCGCCATGGTCCCCTCAGGGCGCCATGGTCCCTGACAGGGCGCCATGGTCCCTGACAGGGTGCCATGGTCCCCAATCAGGGCCTGGCGAGGGGTTACAAGGCAAGCATTCAATGTTCAACAATTTGCATTTACGATTTTGATGATTGAGTACTGATTTTGGTCATGTTTTCGTTTTGCAGGGTCTCCCGTACATGAGAGAGCATACAGCGGGACACATCCTTCGCACTTTGCGAGACCAGATTCCACGGCTGACTCAGTCAGAGAGAGACACCCTATCGATAGTAGGATTATGGTACATGATTCTTATGCCGACCATTCAATTTCATCCTGCGATGCTGATGGCACTGATGGAGAGATGGGATCCTGACACCTGTACCTTTCACCTTTCGGTAGGAGAGTTGACGGTCACACTCGAGGATGTGTACCGTATACTGCGTCTTCCTATCAGAGGAGCGACAGTCACATATGCGATTGATCGGGTAGTAGAGGATCATCAGAGGCAGCAGATGTACTGCATAGGGAGAGTCATGCCGAGTGAGACGAGAGGTCGTATCATGGTCAGCTGGCTCTTACATCCTATAGGAGAGATACCACTTCTGAGACGCCTCATGATAGCCATCATAGCACTAGCCATCTGCCCTAATGGGCGAGGGACACACATGCATGGGGGCCTCACATGGTGTATCAGAGGGATGGAGAGACATAGGAGAGTTTATGCATGGGGTCGGAGTATGCTTGCACATCTCTATCACGACCTTGAGGAGTATGTATTCAGACAGGGTTGTAGTTTGATGACATGCACACTTCTGCAGGTGTGGATCTTAGAGCACTTCTCATGCACCAGGCCCGTCGGCTATCCACTGAGTATAGCGAGCGAGCGACCTAGGGTGTTCGCTTATCCACTGACCAGCGAGTGGAGATTTGGGGATTTGCTGTATTGGAGAGTGACTATTGACAGACTGACATCTGAGGTGGTAGTGTGAAGACCTTACCTACTGATGCACAGATGGGATGGTATGGAGAGACAGTTAGCATGTTTACAGAGGAACCACCTACTGCGAGGATGATATGTACACATCATAGTCCCCTTCTACTTCGACTGAGTACGGAGGCAGTTCGGACTAGAGCAGTGTGTTCCAGCCGATGTGCCCATCTATACTCGACACTCACGGGTCCTTCCCAGACCTAGAGCAGTAGCGAGACCGATGTTGGATGATATCGAGATGACAGACTTGGAGGGATCAGATCAGGATGTAGTCACTGACTATTCTGCAGAGCCTGAAGCACAGCGTAGATATGTTTCATGGTTCATGAGATCATATCCAGGTCCTATCTTTCCACCAGATCATCTGACAGGCTATCCAGGCCCATGGAGACATGGAGACCGAGACGAGGACGAGGGATCCAGGTCAGAGGAGTCAGATGAGGGAGAGGGTCATGAGGAGCCAGGAGATCCTGATCCACCTACAGGCGATCAGCCCAGTGAGGAGGAGGAGGAGGATGCAGATAGAGAGGAGGATGAGGAGGATGCAGGCGATGATGCGGATGAGGATGAGGATGATGAGGAGGACGACGAGGAGGATGATAGAGATGATGAGGAGGAGTCGGATGCAGCTCCCCACCATTCAGGAGACGATACCATAGCTCTGGATCCACCTTTTATTCCCCAACAGGAGGAACAGGAGGCAATACGGAGACCTGTCACCAGTACCGTTCAGCCTACACCCATCGTGGATAGAGTATTCAAGCGAGGGGAGCCTAGCTGTTCCCAATCACAGATGCTACCATATCATGATCCCTGCTGGCGCGAGGGAGATCCAGGTATAGTAGGTTTATATTGATTTGATTAATGCTTCGATGATATAGAATGGTACTAACAAAGATCTATTCTACTGCCACAGCTAATGTGCAGGACTGGCGTTCCTTGATTCAGCAGGCAATGACAGACATCTCCATGATAGCACAGATTCCCAGTTCCTCACAGATTACCTACAGGCCTCAGGGGAACGCGGGTCGGCATGAGGATTTGTTTTTCCCATTCCGATTACAGATAGATATATGGACGGAGAGAGAGAGAATCCTATCAGAGGATCTCCGTCAGGTGCAGCAGAGAGAGGGAGTCTTATCAGAGGACCTCCAGCAGGCGCGGCAGAGAGAGAGAATCCTATCAGAGGATCTCCATCAGGCGGGGCAGAGAGAGAGAGTCCTATCAGAGGACCTCCAGTAGGTGTGGCGAGATCTAGTAGCGGCCCAGACCGAGGCTACCACCTATCGTACGATCCTCATGGATAGAGATCATAGGAGTTCCTCTCGGAGTCACTCACGATCTGTATCACGCTACACACCCATGGGTCCACCTCCACGGCCAGATCAGGAGGGAGCATCCAGTCGACACTCTCCAGCCACTAGCCCTAGGGATAGGAGATGATTGTATGATGTAAGAGAGAGATCACATTTTGGATATACAGTGACCTATGTTTGTACACGATCCGCACATATATATGTATATATACATGCTTCTCATTTTTGTCTCAAATGTGTTATCTTTAATGCCTAAAACAATGTATATTTTGTTTTGATTAAATCTAATACATTTGGTAAATGTACATGTATGTTCAGAATTTAATTTCTATGTGATTGATTTCTCAATGCTCCATGATTAAATTGATACATGTGTGACTTAATTAAAATATTTAATCAAGTACGACATTGATGATAAGGAAGAAATATGCATTAAGTCTAAGAATCATATAACTAATGTGATTTAATTGTGAACTTAAACACAACATGATACGATTCTACTTAACACATAAAAACACTGTATAATATGCTAACATTATAAAAATGTAAATCTTTTACAATTTACATAAATGAATTCAAGACAAACCTATAAAGTAAGAAGACATGCTTGTCAGGAACGAAGCAATATAGATCAAACATCATAACATTTAATTCTATTTTGCTTTTAATTAAGAAACACTAACATATTATCCAATGTTGAAGAAGATAGATAAGAAGTACAGAATTTAAGCATAATATCTACGCAAGTGCATAGCATTCATAGGTTCTTTAAGAGGCGTACCGTCTACATCCGCTATTTTGTAAGCACCTGATCCATAATCCTCAATAACGATATATGGTCCAAGCCAATTAGGACTAAATTTTCCCTTTTCGGTCGGCAAGGCATTCACATTGCGCTGATTCTCATAAAGGACTAAATCACCTACTGAGAAGGAACGTTGAATAACCTTATCATTATAGCTTCGCTGTAGAGTTTTGTGATACGCTTGAATATGCTCAAGAGCATTTATACGCTGTTCATCAAGCATCTCAAGCTGTTGAAGTCGTTGTTCTCTATAGGAGTCATCATCTACTATACCTTTAAGAGAAACCCTAAGTGATGGAATTTCTAACTCTAAGGGCATAATAGCGTCAGCACCATAAACAAGATTATAAGGAGTAGTTCCCATAGCAATTCGTACACTCGTTCGGTAGGCCCAAAGAGCGTAGATTAGCTGGTTACTCCAATCCTTGCCATGCTTATTTACAGTTTTACGAAGAATTTGCTCAATTATCTTATTGGATGATTCGGCTTGGCCATTTGACTGAGGGTAATACGGTGTAGAAAATCAATGTTTGATATGATACTTCTCAAGGAATTTCTTCATGTCCTTGTTCTTAAACGATGTTCCATTATCTGAGATAATAGTGGAAGGTATCCCAAATCGAGAAATAATGTTTTCTAGAAGAAATTGACAAATCACTTCAGCAGTAGTAGAGCGAAGAGGAATAGCTTCTACCCACTTCGTAAAGTAATCTGTTGCAGTTATAATGAAGGTGTGTCCTTGAGATGAAGGAGGAGAGATTTTTCCAATAAGATCCAAACCCCATGCAGAGAAAGGCCAAGAAGCTACTTGAGAACGAAGTTCTTGGGCAGGAGCATGAATCAGATTATTGTGTTGTTGACATTGGTGACATTTCTTAACAAATGAGAAGGAATCCTTCTGCCTAGTTTGCCAATAGTATCCCATACGAAGCAACCTATGAACCAGGGATTTGCCCCCAAAATGCCCCCCACAGGCACCTGAATGTGCCTCTTCAAGAGCAACAGGGATTTCTGACTTGTTAAGACAACGAAGAAGGAGACCATCATAACCCCTTCGATAAAGGACATTAGAAAGGATGATATACCTAGCAGACAACTTGCGGATTCTAGCCCTAGTGTTCCTATTAGCAGAATCAGGGAAGGTACCATCGGTCAAATATCTTACAATATGCGAGAACCATTCATCTGAGTCTACAAAGTCACAACATGTTACCAAGCTAGAATCATCTTCAATAGCTGGAGAAGTAAGATTGTGAATAACGAAGTTAAGATCGACCATAGGGTCCTCTAAAGATACTAACAAAGCCACACATGCCATCGCATCCGCATGTCGGTTATCTTTTCGAGGGACTGGTTCCATGGTATAAGAATCGAAATTTTGTAATAAAGATATAGCAAGGTCTTTATATTGTGATAATTTGTCTTGTTTTGCTTGATATATTCCTGTTACTTGTCTTATAATTAATTGCGAATCTCCATAGATATGTATGTGTTTTATATTAAGAGCTAGGGCTGCTTTTATTCCTGCTATAAGAGCCTCATACTCAGCAATGTTATTGGTACACAGGAAATTTAGATGATATGATAAGGGAATAGGTTTCTTTGTAGGAGAAACCAAAACAACCCCTGCCCCCGATCCCGTACGACACTTAGAGCCATCAAAATATAACTCCCAAGTTTCATCTTTCTCTATAGAAAGAATGAAATCATCAGGAAAGGACTCAGGGTTAGGGAATGAAAAAGGTGAAGGAGCCTCAACTAAGTGATCAGTCAACGCTTGTCCTTTAATTGCTCTTTGTGAAACAAATTTAAGGTCAAATTCAGTTAACATCATAACCCACTTAGCGAGACGTCCTGATAAATCAGTTTTAGAGAAAAGATGCTTCAACGGATCAAACTTAACCATGACATGGACTTCTGAATTTAAAAGATAATGTCTCAATTTCTGAGTCGCAAACACCACGGCCAAGCATTGTCTTTCTATCACAGGATATCGGGTCTCATAATCGAGTAAGGTACGACTTATGTAATAAACCGGACACTCCTTACCATCTTTATCATGTTGTGCTAACAATGCTGCGAGAGCATGAGAAGAAGCAGCTGTATACAGGAGAAAGGGTTTAGAAGGTTCAGCAGGTTGAAGAATAGGAGGACTAGCCAAATACACTTTTAAATCTTCAAATGCTTGCTGACAATCCTCATTCCATTGAAAAGTGATATCCTTTTTAAGGAGTTGAGTAAAAGGAAAGGTACGATCCGCAAGCTCAGACACAAACCTACGAATAGCGTGAATCTTTCCTTGTAAGCTTTTAAGTTGAGATACATTTCGAGGAGGTGGCATGTTAACAATAGCATCTATTTTCTTAGTGTCCACCTCAATCCCACGATGCGAAACTATGAACCCTAATAGTTTTCCACTATCCACACCAAAAACACATTTTCGGGGATTCAAGCGCATGTGATATTTATGAATTCTCTCAAAGATTTGACAAAGGACTTTAACATGATCCATGCGAAGAAAGGATTTAGCCAAAATATCATCAACGTAATCCTCTAAAATCTTATGCATATAATCATGAAAGATAAGGGTCATCGCTCGTTGATAAGTTGCACCGGCGTTTTTAAGTCCAAAAGGCATCATTATCCAACAAAACGTACCCCAAGGAGTGGTGAAAGCGGTTTTGTATTGATCTTGAGGGTTAATGAAAATTTGATTGTAGCCTGAAAAACCATCCATGAAGGATAAGAGGGCATGTCTTGTCGTAGAATCAACTATCATATCAATGTTTGGAAGAGGGAAATCATCTTTTAAAGAAGCCTTATTTAGATCCCGAAAGTCGGTACACATTCTTATTTTGTTATCTGGTTTATCCACAGCGACAATGTTTGAAATCCATGGGGAATAGTCAATAGGGCGGATAAATCCAGCCTCCAATAATTTTTCAATCTCAGCTTTAACAAGCAGAGCTATCTTAGGATTCATTTTTTGAATCTTTTGTTTCACGGGCTTAGCATCAGGAACTAAGACAATATTATGAGTAACAATCTTAGGATCTATACCAGGCATGTCAGAATATGCCCAAGCAAAAATCTCAGGGAATTCATGCAATAGTTCTTCATATTGTTTTTGTTCCTCTTTATCCAAACATTTTCCAATTTTAATGATTTTTTCTTTGTTGCAAGGATCCATCTTAACATCAAGGGTATCACTTATAAGGAGATTACTTTGTTGAGGAGTATCCTTTAACTGAGGGAATTCTTTCATAGTCTTATCATTATCAATCTCTTTTCCAAAATAAGCTTCAGTATTCAAACAATAAGGGAGTCCCCTATTGTGATGATAACGAGGAAGAGTGTCATAGGCTCCCAAGAACTCAGCTAAAGCGTCGTCGGTAGGGAAGATATCTAGAGCACAATTACCCGAAGAATCCTCATCAATATACTCAGGGTGTTGTATTGATAAAGATGTAGAGATGGCGTTAACAGTAATGCATGGTCTTTTAGAGGCTTTAGTACGTCTGCAGGGATTATAGCCAAGTCCAAAGGCGTAATGTTGAAAATTAGTCTCTAGAGGAACTCTAATCCCTTGTTCATTACCACCACAACCTTTTCCATGATACCCATGCTTAGCAAAAATGCGAAAACCACGACCATAGCGATCAGCCATTTCAGGAAAAGAAGGTGGTTTTTCATAAGATAAAGAATCAAACTCTTCATAGTTATAGATGTGAGAAGAGGAAGTTTGAGAAGCGGCCACAAAATTATTACTCATAGCTTCAGGCAGGGTTGATTGACTTTTAGCTTCTTCTTTCTTTTCAACTTTGTGATTTCCAGCTTCTTCCTTCTTTTCAACTTTAAGTTCTCTAGAAGGAATCTTATATTCACCCACAAAGGTAGGGTTAAAGTCAAGAGATCCCCAATCATCTTCTACAAGAACCTTCTCAGGATCAAAATCCTTTTTATGTGTAGTTTCAAGCCGAGAAGGATCTTCCTTAGGAATTCCAGATTCATCCCAAGGATTTTGATCATCGGAAAGTGAAGACTCATCGATTGGTTTCTTGTTTAAAGAGTCATCACTAGACAAGGATGGCGTAGAAGAATCTCCTTTGGAATTAGATGTTTGTAGACAAGCTTGAAAATTAGTATCACCCATCAAGGTATATGTCTTCTTGTTATAGATGAATTTAACTTGTCTATGCAATGTAGAGGGGACAGCTTGCATGCTGTGGATCCAAGGCCTCCCTAATAACAAGTTGTATGTTAAATTTCCCGGCATAACATGGATAGGAGTAGGCAAAGTAACAGGTCCCACTGTGAGAGGTAAGGTGATGATACCCAATGAAGTCTTAGCCACATTGTCAAAACCACGAATGGAACGAGAGTCAGGCTCCATAAGAGAAGTATCCACATTCATCTTATGTAATAGATTGATGCTACACACATTAAGGCCAGAGCCATTATCTACTAATGTTCGTCTTATAGCAGTGTCTTTCATGACAACCACAATCATCAAGGGATCATATTGTTGTTGGACTTCACTAGTAGGCAACTCATCTTGCGTAAACACAATTTGAGGCTTAGGATTCATCACAGAGTTAACAAAAGATGCTATATTACTAGATGTATTCGGTGGAGGAACATTCAAATCTTTCAAGGCATCTTGTAACATTCCATGATGAGCAGAAGAAGTTTGAATCAAATCCCAAAGGGATATCTTAGCAGGGGTAGTTTTAAGTTGTTCTATGAGATCATATTCCTTACCCATAACTTGCGAAATACGAGGAGCTTGAGGAAGGATTGGTTGAGGATTAGGAAGCGAAACTGGAATAACAGGAGGAGGATTGGGTTGCTTATTATTTCTGGTATGATAAGTATGGGCAACCGCATGATAACTCTCTCTAGTTATTTGCTTAGCATAATTGTAAGGACTTGTAGGTTGTCTTCCTTGTACGGTAATGATTGGTTTATTTGGAGTACCAAAGGAATCATGATCATACCTCCCTTGGACAATAAGGAGAGGAGTCTTAGGAATTTTAAAGGTGGGAGAAGGATAAGCACCTTGGACTTCAAAGAGGGGTTTGTTATATTCATTCAAATTTATCATGTTAACCAACTTAGAGGTCTTGTTTTTGTTTATAGGTTTCGACAAGGCCACAAAGTCATCAAGGGCATCATCCAACAAAGCATAATCATATCGGTTAAAAGGTTTGTCTTTTGATTCAAAAGGAGACATCTCCTCATAGAGGGGATTATTGAAAACAACCATGTTACTAGATTCAGGGTAAGAGTGGATAGGAATGTATCCTTGAGAGGAATCATTCGACTTATCTTTCTCATCACACCTAAATGGCATAGTAACAAGGTTTATGAGTTTTTGGTAAAATGAAGGTTTAGCATCCTTAGGGTTTAAAAACTCATCTAAAGCTTCATCTAATTCATCTTGGCTATACTCATAATAATCATCAAATGCATGAACATTTTGCAAATAGAAATCTGACATTTTGAAAAAGATTGCATAAAATTTAAACACACAATGCAAAGAAACACAAGTTCTCTCTTTTTTTTTTTTTCTTTTTCTCTTTTAATGAAATGAAATGAAAACACACTAAATCTAGATCTAGATCTAACAAATGCAATGCAAGAGGAAGCAATGATAGATTCACGTCGGGTTCACCAAAATGTGTAGGGGAAAAAGCGAGACTAGGACAATGTACCCTAATCCTAACTTTTGACACACATTGCGGAATACGAAAGAGCCTAGAGATATTGCACGGTTGGCTACTTCTTTTGGTGAAAGAGAGAGCCACGGGATATCTATTGGGATTTCTATTCCCTTGTTGAAATTGAAAGCTAAAATGATACAAGTTCAAACCCTAACCTCGAAATGTAAGTATGAACTAGTAACAAGTTTGCAGAATTGAGATTAAACAATAGACAGCTGTAAATGTAAGGATAAAATAAGAATGCAGATATGTACCTGGAATCAAAATCGGACTGAAAATGTTCAGGATGGGGGCGCGGGCGCCACTGTCCTGAAAACTGCACCGGAAACCACTGTTTTGCACCCTGAAACACTGTCTGGAAACTGTCGGAAAGCTGTCTGTCCGAAGGACCAGGGCGCCCAGCGCCTCTGTCCCAGGGACCAGGGCGCCCAGCGCCCCTGTCCTGGTAGGACCAGGGCACCCAGCAGCCCTGTCCTGGTCTTCTGAGCTGCAATTTTACACAGGGTTCTGTCTTAGTCTCCTCTTTCCGGATCTGTGTCCTGCGGCGTCGTCTGAATCCCGAAACCTCCAATAATATCTGAAAAGGGGGAAGGGCGGCTATATAGGGTTTTGCCTTAGTCAAACCCCCGTTTTGGTGATTTCCACCTCCACGAATAGCCAAGTTGTTTTGTAAAATGTATTGTGTGTGCAGACCTAGTGTGTGTGCAAGGTCCAAAATGCAAGAAAGCAAACTAGAGCAACCTAGAAAGTAAACCCTAATTGCTTGTAAATGATAATGAAAATGCTCTAAATCAAGATGCAATGTGATCTAAAGAATGAATAGATGATATATCAAAGCTTATGTAAGGACATGAAAACAATATGAAATCATACCCAGCCCTCAAGGGAGGAGTACAAGCCAATCTTCAGTCGGTAATCTCCTATTGTTCTTCAATGTCTTCCAAGCCCTAATTGGATGAATGAATGAATTTGATAGATGATTGATAGAATGATGTTGAGTGTTGTTGAAGTCTTCAAAGATCTGCCCTTTCGCTGCATATGAAGTTCCTGGAAACAAAAATCCCATCCCTTCCAATGAGGAAAGAGAGCTTTTATGTATGAAACCCTAGGTCGTAAATTCGTATTTTGGCCGACCTAGAGATTGAATATCCCGCCAATTTCTTGGGGTTAAGCTTTATTTTATGATTGGATCGTGCTCCCAAAATTTTGGGAAAAATGTCCAGGACCATGTTGCATGGGCGCCATGGTCCCGACAACTTTTCACCAAATTTTCAGGGCCGTCGGATATGATGATTTTAGAGAGAATCCCGAAGTTACAGGTGATTTCGAGATGTTTAGACCCTGAAACCAAGCCCCCAAGTTCGAAATAGGACTTAATTAGGGTTTTTGATTAAGTGATGTATTGGAGGAATAAAATGCGAAGGGCACGCTTTAGTGAAAGGGCCCAACTTTATGATGTAGAGAATGATGAAATAGGGACCTTAGACCTAATTAATTTGATTAATTAAGTGCTTAAGGAGAAATACAATGCAGAATGCAAAATGCACTAAGGCGGGTGCTAAACTAGGTGTGAAATTGTACCACCCTAGCGAGTGCGTACAATTTACGACGCTACAATAGGATACGATACTTTTGGGTATTTTATTCTACATTCGCATGTGCATAAAAAACACATCAACACCTCCCACTTGTCAATGGATAAGCTAAAGTTTCTCTATAATGAATGGTTTATAAGGCACACCACTTGATGAAGGTTTTGCAAATGGGGTGGCAAGTTGAATGGGATTGATCTTGGGACAATCTACATGGTTAAACATGCTTGATTTAGAGTAGTATTAGTATGGGTGACCTCCTAGGAATCCCTAATGCTTCACCACTTTGAGCATCACTTTGGTGAAATGAGTACTAAGTGATCCATTCTTATGAGGGGTTCATGTAAACTACTCATGAGAATGGGTCAGCTTGACTCTAAAACTATGCAAGTGAATTTTGATATAAATATCATAGTATGAAAGTCTTGTGAAAACACTCATTCTTCTAGCATTGAAAGTTGTGAGAGAGTTATTAAGGGGATTATCGTGTGTATAGATTCAATGTATAAGTTCAAGATAGATATTGAGGTGATATTTCTTTCCTTTTGGTACATCAATCTTTAAATTGGATGTTCTTTTTCCTTCACGGTAGGGAGTAAGTAATTTTTATGTGGGTTCCTTTTTTCATTCTTGGATTATTAAGGAAAACACAGTTTGTGAAGAGGAGGTTTTGCTTGTTATCTTATAAAAAAATTGGGTATTAGCTATTATAATAAATGATAGAAAAAATAATGTCCTCTAAGGCTATTGAAAAGAAATATCTATATGATGGATTCTCTTCCCAATTTATCTTCAAAGTTATTTAGTAAATATTTGGGAAACCAAAATAGGGTATGTTGATTTGCAAAGGAAGAACTAAATACAAAAATTCCAAAAAGAAGATGTGTTAGCTAATTATATTTGTTCCTTTGGTATTTTGGAAGTTGAAATGTTCCTTATATCTCTTCAATCTCCCAACCTTGTTCCAACAACCATAAAATTTTATGATTGGGATGCAAGGGAGATCAGTGGATTTAATGGGTTGGCTTTGGCTAGATTCACCTAAGAAAATTGATGATTTATTAGGCATTTTTGTCGTCGATGCATTGTTAAGGTTATTATGGTTGATTATCAAAGCTAGTGGGATTCAAATATAGAGGCGTGTTTAAGATAATTCTTATCATTGGTTGGTTGATAAAAATATGGTTTCAAGACTGATGCACAAATATATTAGAAGGGCACTTTTATGATGTATGTGAAATAATCACATTATTAAGCAAAATAATAGGTAATCTATAGGCAAGAATACTCCATATATAGATATTCTATATGAGGGATATGACTAATTCCACAAACTATAAGATTGACTAGGCTTTTCTCATTAGTGGAATCATATAATAGCTAGTGTGTATTGTTGCCTAGATGCATGAATTTGGAGTTTCCATACAACTAAGAAATGATAATGTTTCTAAGTACAAACCAAGTGGGAACTATGGACCCACTAATCTTATTTGTAACCACTCGCCACGACTATATTATGATAACTCTCTTATTGATAATAGAGAGTATCTAATACATTTATTAAGACCCTGATTATGGTCATGGTAGACCACACAAAGAATGACTTCCATAGGAGGCTAAGAAGGTGATCCATGAACAAGAGTTTGTTTCATTCAATCCTTAACATTAACTATCATTAAGGTGGAAGAATTTAGTGAACAACCTCTTATGCTACCTAGGTACCCTAATGTCATATTCTATTAGAATTAAACAAGTATTTAGAGTTCATTCTATTTTTAAATCCAAGCATAGAGGGGGGACTATAATGATCCATCATCATTGAGTGTTTTTAATTAGATAAGAAGGGATTTGGAAAGGGCCCTGATCCCTTGTGCAAAGAGAAAGATGAAGCATTAATCCCAACAAAACAATAAAACAAAATAGCTCCAAAACAACAAAACAATAAGAGGCAGAATAACTAAAGCAAAAATGAACCATCCTAAAATCAGGGTGGTTTAAAAAATTGATCCAAAGCTCTTTGATTAAGCACAAAGGAAGGACCCTTCTCTCCAAATCCTATTTTCTTGAGACAATGAAGGGACATAATATCATTGGCACATCCATCATTAGAACCCAAAGCATTATATATCCTTGAACAATCCAAAGGGGAACTCCCTTGATTAGAATCAATATTTTGAATCTCCTAGGAAATAGGGAAAGTTTCATCCTTATTTTTCTCCTTACAAGCATAAAAAATAACCGAAGAGTACTCATACTCAAACTTCTGCACCCATTTTCCAAATTTAGAGATAGGTTAATCTGGGTAGGGAGAGCTTGATCACCATTGATTGAGGATGCTAAGAATATCTTTGATATAGATAAAAAAAAATGGGATTAAACTAGGGCTCAAGGACCCATCTACACAATAGCAATCATATGACAAGAGTAACCACTGCCATAAGATATGAAACTTAAAACAATGTGACAAAGATATTACTATGTATAACTTGAGAGAATTCAGAATTATACCCTTATTTGATCCAAGGGGTTATATGGAGGAGAAGATAGTGAGAAAGTATGTTTATGTGACTAATTTAGAGATTTTTTTGGAAAATTTTGCCAAAAAATCTCAATTTAGAGAAAGTGATTATTTTACTACCTTACTTTGTTTTGTCTTAGCTTGAAAAAAAAAGTCCAGTTTAGATTATTTTCCTATAAAGAAAAATGCTCTAACAATATTGTTATCAAATGCAAATATTTAGAAGCTATTCCATATGATATTCTTGATAAAACTATTTCTTTTATAGAATCTAGAAAGGTAAATATTTTAAGATTTGACTATGGAGATAGCCACCCAAGATCTAGAGGTCTAATGGAAAGCACAACAAAATGAGAAGATCAATATGACAGGAATAAACTATATTCCTATCAATGAATGCAAGTTTACAATATGTATGAATGAGATTATAAATAGAACCCCTTGATTATATAGGTCAAGATGAGACATGTAGGATATCATAAGATTATGAAAGTATCTTAATCTTATGATATGAGACATAAAGTGATAAGTATCCTATGTATACCTTAAGTAAACTTAAATGATAAGGCATAAAAATGACCTAATAGTGGAAGTAGCTAGGTAATATCCCTATTACACCAACAATTATTGCTACTTGTTCTTTGATTCATCTCATTGATATGGCTCAAATTGAAATAATTCATTTCATCAATCAAAACAAATATATTCAAAAATTTACTAAGCAATAAAACAAGTCTCGTGATCCTTACTTTCCTTAAACTGGCCCCTTTGGTTGCTAGCCCTTTACTCACAAGCATTACTCTCACAAAAAATACAAACTCATTTTTTTGTAAGTGATCCTTTAATCATCATCATTTTCATGCTCCGAGCACAGGTTCATAGAGGCTCGGGCGTCGTCGTTTACATAGCCCATTTTGGGCTCCCTTCCAGTCATCCTTGCTGGTTATGTGCTATCCCTTGGTACTTTGTGCCCGTGAACTTCAAAATGTTTTAAAGAATGTAAAACACAATGGTTGCAAGAAAGGGCAACCCTTGTACGTTCTTCTATTCAGCGATGTGAGAGAATGAGTACCACTACATACACCATTTGCATGACAGACAAAATTATTACAAATGACTCCACCATTTTCTACACAAACATTCAAACACACAGTAAATGAAATCTTCTCTTACCAATGGAAATAGGCATTCATTGTATGGAAGATAAGATAGAATGAATTTCTGCTTACCAGACGCGAGTTTCTTCCATGCAAGCACACTTCATTCCCCCGTTCCCCGCTGCGGCCATGTTTGTCACACCAATGATCAGTCATCTTCCTCTATTTGTAGCTCTTATTGCTGTTGACGGAGGCCCAGGTGTTGCCATTTACATAGCCCATTTTGGGCTCCCTTGCAGTCATCCTCGCTGGTTATGTGCCAGCCCTTGGCACTTTGTGCCCGTGGCACTTCGTTCCCCCATTCCCCACTGTGGCAGTGTTTGTCACACCAATGATCTTCACAGGTTCGCTATAGAGGCAAGACGTTGAATGAGAGGCAGGATTTATGAAATGACTTGGTCTTTTTTTTTTTTAAAGTAATGCACGCAGTCATCGGAATTTTGATGAACGCGGGCACTTTTTCTAAAAAAAAACCTAATGTCATTGCCAATTCCTTCTCCGTCGAAACCAAATGTTGCATTATCGTCAGAATTCTGACGAAATTGGGCATTTTTCAAAAAAAAATTAAGTTTGATCACAATATACCTTCTCCGTCGGAAACCTCCATCAAAATTTTAGGCTAAATGTATTAGTGAGATAACTTACTCCCACTGCCTCAAATTACATCATCGGTAACAACTACTGAAGATCAATCGGCAGATGAGAGTATGGACATAAAGGATACTAATCCTAATCTTGAATCTTGAAGTACTTTTGGACTCCATCAAAAATATAATAGATTGTAGTTCACAGGCTTATAAAGCTAGATGACACAATCTCAATTTTGAAGGTGATAGCTCCTAACTATAACATAGACAATAAGGATTCTTTAAGACAAATTGACACTTTGTGTAAATGCATCAGTGAGAACATAGTGACTATTGAGCAAATAAAGGAAGAAGAATTGAAGGATAAGTTAGAAATTGAAAAGAAAAAATTCTTTGAAGATCAGATAAAGAAGTGTACTAGAGAATTTGACACACTTCTACCAGAATTGTGTAACTTATTGAAGGAATTTAAAACTCTGTACAAAGATACTTGCAAGACAAACTTCTTGAGAGCAGACATAGATAAGAAAATGAGCAAGGTACAAGAAGAAATCAATAAACTTGTAGACAATTTTGTTAACTCACCTAATACATTATCAATTTTTTAGCAAAGGATAACAAGTTCTGAGGAAGAATTACTTAAGTTAGAGAGAGAAAAGAAGATAATAGTAAATAAGGAAAATAATTTGAGACTAAGATTGAGTCCAAGATTGGACTATCTAGCATCATTACAGAAGGAAATATCTGAGGCACTAGTACAGGGACAAAGAACACCGACAGAGCATATGCAGCACCTCATCGGTACAGTTCAAAGAACAGGGACAAAAATAAAGGATAGCAAGAAGTTTATGGAAATTATAAACTTGATTTTGGGAGATCTTTTTCAAATTGTAACCACCCAGTTACAAAGTTGAGACTACAACTCTACTAACATCTTGACAACCTTTGTCATTGATACCAAAGGGGGAGTAGTAGTATGAGAAAATAACCGGCAAAAGACTTATCTGCTTAGGGGGAGTTCTTATATTTTGGGTAACATATTTTTGGAAACATTTTTGGATTACAATTTTTGGATACACTTTTGAATTTTCTCATGATTGTTGCCATCAATGCCAAAGGGGGAGATTGTTGGCATATGCACACTCCAATGAGACATTATAGGTGATTGAAGGTTTTGTCATTGATGGCAACCTTACAATCCTATGGCACTGACAAGGCATTACACCGACACTAGCAAGATCAGACTCTACACCGGCATTCAAACCACCGACACTGGTAGAGAAAGGAAGCATACCAGCACAGAGGCTGACAGGATTTTTGTTATATTATATTTTGTTTATTATTGTAAAATCTTTGTAAGCCGACTTGGCATCATTGTAAAATGACTCTTATATATGAGAGATCATTGTAGAATATTTGTAAGGAAGATAGAAGAATATTTTAGGCGAAATAAGGCAGACCTATTATGAGAATTATAGGTTAAGGGTTTATGTAAGAAGTAGAGCAGCAACCGGTACTGGATCTAGCATTATAGATGCTATTGTGAAGCAGTACAAGATATTGGATTTGTATAATCCATCATTGTAAGTCAGTGAGACTTCGCATTGAGCAGTGAGCTCTAGGCAGTTGGCCTTCCTGCATGTGCAGGCCCCTTTTGTAGCAGTAATATTCTCTTATTGGCCAGTAAGTGAATATTGTGGGTCACAAATCCCACCAAGGTTTTTCCCACCCCAGGTTTCCTCATTAAATCATTGTGTCATGGTGTGTTTTTCATGTGGTTGCTTTTAATTCTGTTTATTACATTATTTCTCGCATACCAGTACACTGTTATAATATGTTATAAATATTTTAAGTTAAGAAATTCAATACACCGGTTAGATACTGATTCACCCCCCCTCTCAGTATCTATGGGAATCCTAAAAAAAAGTTCCTTCTAATCCCATGAATTTCACAAAAGTTAGCAAATTCCCATGAAGTGAATTCTCCTCCTCTGTCTGATCTTAAACGCTTGATCTTAGCATCTAATTGATTCTCAACCATCGATTTTAAACCTTTAAATCTATCAAAAGCCTCAGATTTATCCTTTAGAAATGTAATCCAAGTCATTCTACAAAAATCATTAATGAGTAACATTAGATACTTTTTACCATTCAATCCTCTTGTCCTTGTAGGTCCACACAAATTTGTATGATTAGCTCTAGTGGTTTCATAGTGTGTGTGTAAAAAGTGAAAAGAGGTCTGATAGCTGGAGGTGCAACACTTCAATTAAGTCAATACATGTATGGTTAGTAAATCAATAATCAATAAATAATAAACCATAACAAAGTGACTAATTGCCTTCTAAAAGATGTGAGTATAAGATTTCTCTCAGAGTTTTATAGCAATACCAGTGACTAGAGTACACTGAGACGAAGGATTTAATCTATATGAGCATGATATTAAGCTATATGGATGCAAGATGGATGAATAATTCAAGCAATAATGAATAAACTAAATATGCAAAAAGCTAAACTAAGATGCAATAATCTCAAAAAAGCAAGCACAATATCTTCAATGACTCTAGAGCAAAATCAACATAATAATATCCAAGGTGTTTCTTAAGTATCTCTGGGGTGATTTGAATGAGAGCTGAAGGCTAAATTTATAGAAATTCACAAGAGAGATCAAGAAAAACCACAATTTAGAATTAGTTGAAATAATTGAGAAATCAGGTTCAATTAACCTTGAGATAGATTCCAATTATAGTTTAATTGAAATGCATTTAGATAAGAAGTTCAAGTTGCATTAGAAATAAGAATTACTTAATTCCATGTAGTTGTGATAAAAATAGACAATTCTTTGATTTATTCAAGAAAAGAGTCTTTTCAATGCAACTGATCTTCTTTTTCTCAAAAGCTTGGAGTTCCAATTTTAGAGAATGATTAATAATTCAATTGCTTGTTTTTCTAATTTCAAGTTCTCAATTTAGAAGAAAGAAATAATATCTCAAGTTTGATTTCTCTCTCAATTTAATTCTTTTATTTTATTTTTAATTTAACTCTTGCTTTGTGATTAATTCCCCTTTTGTAATAAATTAATTCTTTTTTTGCATGATTAAATGAAAAATTTATTAATTAATTAAATATTCTATGGTATTTAATAAATCAAATAGGATAATTGATCAAAATGATATTTTGGAATGATTTAATTAATTAAATAAATATTTAATTAATATTGAGTAATTGATTTGCCATGTGACATTTGATGATTGAAGAATTAATTAATGTGCTCAAGATTGATTTAATTGCATTTGGTTAGGACCTTGGTGATGTTGTTGAGATTAGGGGCCTATGGTTTAGATGACCAATTTAAGGGTATTACATTTGCCCCTCTTTGAATTAATGTACGAGCAACATGTTGGTTCAAAGAATAGTTGATGTCTAGGAGATGCTAGTTCTGAACTTCATTGATCACAAACCAGATGAAGAGCAAGGTGTTTAGCTTGATTTGAAGTGATGAAGCTAAACAAAGTTGATTAAAGAAAAAATGATCCCGAACTTGATTGAATTAGGAACGATAGATAGCAAAGATACCGAACTTGAACTTGATTGATCAAGAAGCAGATCTTACTGATCTAGAACTTTATTGAACTAGACACAACGAGAGAAGATAAAATCAATCTTGAACTTGATGGATCAAGATATGATGAGCGAAGATAAACTGTCGAGCTTCATTTGATGCGATGAAACTGAACACCTGCTTAGATTGAGTGTGTGATCGAAGATACTCTTTAAACTTTTGATTGAGTTTAAACAAATAATTAGCTTGATGAAAAGCAATGAAACTAGTTAACGTTAAGAGATTGATTCAGATGAAGACAAATATCAGCTTGATTTGAAGCGATGAAACTAATATGCCCCTATTGGTTGATTCGATTTGGATGATTGAGAGATCTCAACTTAATGTGAAGCGATGAAGCTGAGATGCCCCTAAGCAATAAGAAATTGATTTTCTTTAGTTGAAAAAGATTTATTTGCTTGACTTTGATGAAGATTTGACAATTTTCTCGACTTTGAAGATGTGAGCTCATAAGGTCATGAGTATGCCCCCTTGGGAGCAAAATTGAAAGATAGAGAGGGTACATGATGATTAGGCAATTGTTTATCGATGAGAATGTTTATTTGAGCACAAATGATTCAGAGGAATTTTTTATAGATTTAGCATTGATTGATGAGAAATTGAGCCTAAAGTTGATATGTAGAATTGAATTGAGATTCAGCGTTGATTGATGAGCACAAATTGAAGATGAAAAAGAGATAAGTGGTCCAAATTGTGAAATTGACTAGGAAAATGATCTCGTATTTTGATTTCGATCTCGAAAATGGAATCAAAATGGGCAAAATAGCTAAGGGTATAATTTTCATGTCCATTGGAGCAAGTTGAAAAATTAGGTTTTTGGCTATATATGGGGTAAAAGTATCATTTTTAATTCATTTAACCCTCCAAGTTTGAAATTCAAAAAGCCTTCTGTGAAGAAAAATGGTTGTTCCCACTCATGAGCATTGATTCGAGTGCCAAAGATGACATAATTGACCATGAAACTACGAGCCAGCGGTAAGTGATCAATCTTAAGCTTGTTAATCATTTCAATTTTGAATTTTTTGTTGAATTTTTTAATTTTTGGCACGTTGAAATCGGGCTTTCTTGTTTTGTCGTGCGAGACAGGATCCTGTCTCATATGACAAACTAGTTAAGTTTGTTTTATCGGTTAAGTGCATTAGTTTTTTCATACTGAAACTACCCTTATGTCATACGATAACATTCAAAATAGCCCATTTTGTCGTCCTAGAGCTAATCTTATGTTGTATCAGAGTCTTTTGTCATACTAGGCCTATTCCTGACTCTTATGAGTTGCTGCCTCTACTGTGTTATGTCGTTTGAAAAATAGTGAGCATTTTTAAAGGTGCAAACTTGAAATTTTGATTTTGCAGTTGGGTGAATTAACAAAGCTGGTTCCCACTTTTGCCAAAGAAGGAATTTGGCGAAAGTGGGAATTTCGGATTTGCCCATGTTCGAGTGAAATAGGAATGTTTGCTCGGACTACCCCTGGCAGTCCAAGCGAACCAACCATCTGACTTGGGTTCGTGCAAACATTGCGCAACTTTTGGGTTCAAGCGAACCCATTAAAATATTAATATTTTAATTGGTTCGCTCGAACCCCCCATTCACTCGAACCCCCCATTTGCTCGAACCCCTTTCGGTTAGGGTTTTTTTTTTAAATTTATAAATATGAAAAATGACAGTTAAAAGGTCATTATCAAATTTGACTTTTTCTGTTTGGTGGGGGTTGGATCGAACCAGTCGTCAGCATCACGTCACCAAACTTTGTCTGCAGCAGTTAGCATCTTTCCTATTTCATTTTTCGACCTTTGTTATATCAGGTGCACAAAATAACCCTTTGTTTGGTTTAATAATGTTTTTTTTAATTAAATTTGTAAATAATTTGTTTGTTAATTTATTTTTTTAATTAAATAATTGTCTATAGTTATTCTTTTTCAACATTTTAGAAAAATGATTGATAATTTATTGTTTTTCATTATTTTAGAAAAATGTTTGATAATTTAATGTTTTGATTGAAATGTGTCAATTTGTTTTTAAAATTACATAATTGTATAGATGTATATTTTTTTCGACATTTTAAAAAATTGTTATGAAAAACATAGAAAACTAACCTGTAGTAAATCAAAACTTAGAAAAACATTAGCAAAAAAAGAAAAACGTTAGAAAAATTAATTTAAATAAACATTAGAAAATTTAGATAACAAATTTAAACAAATTAAATTTCCTCAACAATGTGACCCATTTTCACATCCTATTACACGCACAACATGACCCCTTAAGACCACATATGACACTATACGTTCCCTTAGGAGGTCATAGAAAATCACATATAACATAGTAGTGTACATGTATGACATTCCCTTTAGGATCACATATAGTGTCCTAAGGGGTCATACGTGGTTCTAAGGGGTCACACGTGTTATAACACATGCGTGACCCCTTAGAACCGCATATGACCTCTTATAAAATTGTAGTGTGAACGACATACCCCTTAGTCCATCAAATAGTGTCTTAACACATGTGTGACCCATTACAACCGCATATGACCCTTTATAAAATCCTAGTATGAACGACATACCCCTTAGTCCATCACATAGGGTCTTAAGGGGTCGTATGTGGTCCTAAGGGGTCACACATGCATTAACACATGCATGACCCCATAGTAGGTCACATAGGACCCCTTATAACATCCTACTATACATATGAAATTCCCCTTAGGATCACATAGTGTCATAAGGGGTCATATGTGGTCCTGAGGGGTCATGCATGTGTTATAACACATGCATGAACCCTTAAAACTGCATATGACACCTTATAAAATCCTAGTGTGAATGACATACCCCTTAATTCATCACATAGTGTCTTAAGGGGTCGTATGTTGTCCTAAGGGGTCACGCATGCATTAACACATGCGTGACCCCTTAGTAGGTCACATATGACCCCTTATAAAATCCTACTGCACATGTGACATTCCCCTTAGGATCATATAGTGTCCTAAGGGGTCATATGTGGTTAGAACCACATATGACCCCTTATAAAATCCTAGTGTGAACGACATACCCCTTAGTTCATCACATAGTGTCTTAAGGGGTCGTATGTGGTCCTAAGGGGTCATGCATGCATTGACACATGTGTGACCCCTTAGTAGGTCACATATGACCCCTTATAACATCCTACTATACATATGACATTTCCTATGTGTCCTAAGGGGTTGAATATGTGGTCCTAAGGGCTCACGCATGCATTAACACATGCATGACCCCTCAGTACATCACATATGACCCCTTATAACATCCTACTATACATATGACATTCCCCTTAGGATCACATAGTGTCATAAGGGGTCATATGTGGTCCTAAGGGGTCATGCATGTGTTATAACATATGCATGACCCCTTAGAACCACATATGACCCCTTATAGAATCCTACTGTGAACGACATACCCCTTGGTCCATCACATAGTGTCTTAAGGAGTCGTATGTCATCCTAAGGGGCCACGAATGCATTAACACATGCGTGACCCCTTAGTAGGTCACATACGACCCCTTATAACATCCTGTTGTACATATGACATTCCCCTTAGGATCATATAGTTTCCTAAGGGGTCATATGTGGTTAGAACCACATATGACCCCTTATAAAATCCTAGTGTGAATGACATACCCCTTAGTTCATCACATAGTGTCTTAAGGGGTTGTATGTGGTCCTAAGGGGTCACGCATGCATTGACACATGTGTAACCCCTTACTAGATCACATATGACCCCTTATAACATCCTAGTGTACATATGACATTTCCTATGTGTCTTAAGGGGTTAAATATGTGGTCCTAAGGGCTCACGCATGCATTAACACATGCATGACCCCTTAGTAGGTCACATATGACCCCTTATAACATCCTACTATACATATGACATTCCCCTTATGATCACATAGTGTCATAAGGGGTCATATGTGGTCCTGAGGGGTCATGCATGTGTTATAACATATGCATGACCCCTTAGACCTGCATATGACCCCTTATAGAATCCTAGTGTGAATGGCATACCCCTTAGTCCATCACATAGTGTCTTAAGGGGTCGTATGTTGTCCTAAGGGGTCACACATGCATTAACACATGCGTGACCCCTTAGTAGGTCACATATGACCCCTTATAGCATCCTACTATACATATGACATTCCCCTTAGGATCATATAGTGTCCTAAGGGGTCATATGTGGTTAGAACCACATATGAACCCTTATAGATTCCTAGTGTGAACGACATACACCTTAGTCCATCACATAGTGTCTTAACGGGTCGTATGTGGTCCTAAGGGGTCACGCATGCATTAACACATGTGTGACCCCTTAGTAGGTCACATATGACCCCTTATAACATCCTGTTGTACATATGACATTCCCCTTAGGATCATATAGTGTCTTGAGGGGTCATATGTGGTAAGAACCACTTATGACCCCTTATAAAATCCTAGTGTGAACGACATACCCCTTAGTTCATCACATAGTGTCTTAAGGGGTCGTATGTGGTCCTAAGGGGTCACGCATGCATTGACACATGTGTGACCCCTTAGTAGCTCACATATGACCCCTTATAACATCCTACTATACATATGACATTTCCTATGTGTCCTAAGGGGTTGAATATGTGGTCGTAAGGGCTCACGCATGCATTAACACATGCATGACCCCTTAGTAGGTCACATATGACCCCTTATAACATCCTATTGTACATATGACATTCCCCTTAGGATCACATAGTGTCATAAGGGGTCATATGTGGTCCCGAGGGGTCATGCATCTGTTATAACATATGCATGACCCATTAGAACCTTATATGACCCCTTATAGAATCCTAGTGTGAACGACATACCCCTTAGTCCATCACATAGTGTCTTAAGGGGTCGTATGTTGTCCTAAGGGGTCATGCATGCATTAACACATGCGTGACCCCTTAGTAGGTCACATATGACCCCTTATAACATCCTACTGTACATATGACATTCCCCTTAGGATCATATAGTGTCCTAAGGGGTCATATGTGGTTAGAACCACATATGACCCCTTATAGATTCCTAGTGTGAACGACATACCCCTTAGTCCATCACATAGTCTCTTAAGCAGTCATATGTTGTCCTAAGGGGTCACGCATGCATTAACACATGTGTGACCTCTTTGTAGGTTATATATGACCCCTTATAACATCCTACTATACATATGACATTTCCTATGTGTGCTAAGGGGTTGAATATGTGGTCCTAAGGGCTCACGCATGCATTAACACATGCATGTCATATGTGGTCCTCAGGGGTCATGCATGTGTTATAACATATGCATGACCCCTTAGAACCGCATATGACCCCTTATAGAATCCTACTGTGAATGACATACCCCTTAGTCCATCACATAGTGTCTTAAGGGGTCGTATGTGGTCCTAAGGGGTCACGCATGCATTAACACATGCGTGACCCCTTAGTAGGTCACATATGACCCCTTATAACATCCTGTTGTACATATGACATTCCCCTTAGGATCATATAGTGTCCTAAGGGGTCATATGTGGTTAGAACCACATATGACACCTTATAAAACCCTAGTGTGAACAACATACCCCTTAGTTCATCACATAGTGTCTTAAGGGGTCGTATGTGGTCCTAAGGGGTCACGGATGCATTGACACATGTGTGACCCCTTAGTAGGTCACATATGACCCCTTATAACATCCTACTGTACATATGACATTCCCCTTAGGATCATATAGTGTCCTAAGGGGTCACACATGCATTAACACATGTGTGACCCCTTAGTAGGTCACATATGACCCCTTATAACATCCTACTATACATATGACATTCCCCTTAGGATCATATAGTGTCCTAAGGGGTCATATGTGGTTAGAACCAGATATGAGCCATTATAAAATCCTAGTGTGAATGACATACCCCTTACTCGATCACATAGTGTCTTAAGGGGTCGTATGTTGTCCTTAGGATCATATAGTGTCCTAACATATGACATGTTAGATCTCTGTATTCTTGAATTTTTTATGTATGTCAAAGATTTAAATATATACACATGTTAGATCTCTCTATCTCTCTGAAATATATGTTATCTCTAGATCTGAAATATATGTTCTCTCTCTCTCTCACTGAAATATTTGAAATTTTTACATGTATTTTTTGAAAATGAAAATGATCTCTCTCTCTCTCTCTGCTTACGTATTTATTTTAACTTTATGACATGTACCTAGATAGATGGCATCCCAGGATATACCTTCACAGGCTCCTGATTAGGATCCACCTGTGCAGGCTCCTAATCAGGATCCACCTGCGCAGGCTCCACATCAGGATCCACCTACGCAGGCTCCACATCAGGATCCACCTACGCAGGCTCCACATCAGGAGCCACCACAGCAGGATCCTCCACAGCACGATCCCCCCTTGCCCAACATTGCTACTATTTTTCATTACAGTGATCAGGAGTTGCATAGGTTGAGGGCCATACTAGATGACCCTTGTACTGATGGCATGTACAAGAGTATGTGCACGTCCATTTTTGACTATTTGTGGACATTGAGGGACCGCTTAGCATCTCATACCTCATTCTCACCTGAGGTTATAGAGGATATATATAGACAGTTGAGGAGTGAGGTGAGGGGTCCTCATTCTTTTGCTGATGTTGTGGGGGTGGTCTCGAAGGAGACCATCAAGGAGAGATGCTTCCCACAATATCAGGAGAAGAGTAAGGTGAGGGGATATAAAGTTACCAGATGTATCGACACACAGGTTGCATCACTGATTTACCCACGATTCTTAGCAGCCCATGGTCGTTATCCTAATAACTACCAGATTCCATTATACTTTGCACAGCAAGTATTTGCTGAGGTTCATTGTCAGATGAAACCAAACTACCTTGATATTCTGGGATATTATGGACAGGGGAGGGGCAAGATTGCTGATAGAGATGCATATCGTAGGCGTGATAGAGCTCCGCCTAGACACAAGGACCTTGTTAGCCAGAGATTTCCTGTAGTAGTCCCAGCCATGGCACCCATAGCGGATCACATTGTGATTGCTTCTTAGAGAGAAGCAATTGATAGGATTGGACAGATTGCATCAGCAGCAGCCACCATATCTTCTTATAGGGTGGGCAGATATATGATGAGTCGACCACATTCGCGATCATCCATAGATCATGCATCTTCTAGTCATGGGGGGGCTTTAGATTCAGATGATCGATATATTTCTGCTGGCATCCCCTCCCTAGATGAGGTAGCAGCTATAGTCGGAGGTAGTAGACATGTACAGATGTCGCAGTATTTAGCCGAGGACCTACTACATGCTTATAGTTTTATTTCATCTCGACTTGGGATACCATTGGGTGATGTTAGAGAGGAGATTCTTAGAGATGGTTAGGCTACAGTGGCATCAATGCATACCCCGAGGCAATCACAACATTCTCATCACTCTACGCATGCTCTAGGCACTGACCCACCTACAGATCACTCTGTTGCTACAGAGGAGGAGCTACGAGCTGATCAGCTCCATATCACAGATGAGGGCCGATTGGATTCATTTGAGGAGAGATACGAGCTGATCAGGTACATATCAAAGATGAGGGTTTGGACTCATTTGAGGATCAGCTGAGAGATTTGAGCCATACTGGATTTATGGACATGCTACTACAGTCAGACACTTCATCCATGATGCCCACTCATCCAGTTAGCCCCTTGCACTCCTCAGTGATACGTACAGCTAGAGAGAGATATGCAGGCACGAGTGCTGTTGTTGATATGATCACGGGACAGGATCGGACTATATAGCCTACTCCAGGTGATACATAGGTATGTACATGTACATGTGCGTTTAAAATTTTAGAAGATATGTATACATACATTGCAAATTTGTACCTGATAAATCTATATATATAGATCTCATGTTTAATAAATAATCTAGAGTTCTAAGTTTTAATTTGTAGATCATTTAAATTTATTGTGGACTAATCCCTAAATTGACAGTTAGCTCATGTCACTCCTTCCTTGAGCTCTGAGCATGTGCATAGGAGAGATTCTTTAGATGCTGTTAGTGTACAGGTTAGTTATGGTTTTTGGTATATATATTTGATGCACATGCACGTCTAGAGAGATAGATATATTATATTTAATATTTAAATAAATTCTACTTTTGCAGGACTCCCCCTCAGATGGTCGCTCAGTTCGTAGCCGACATGATCCCTGTTGATTTGCTCCAGACTTTATAGCTCATTTACATTTGTCTTTTTATATACTTTCATATTATATATATTCATGCACGTACATGGAGTTTAGACTCTAGATTATACTTTATACCTGGTTTGTGTTTGACTCTAGATTATACTTTATACTTTATACATGGAGTTTAGACTTTAGATTATACTTTATAAGTTTTATACATGTTTGATTATATTATATTTATACATGTTTGATTATATTATAGATTTATGTACATGATGTTTGATTAAATTAGATTTAAATACATGTTTGATTAGATTGTATATTTCATGCATGTACAACGACTTGTTTAGACTCTAGATTATACTTTATACCTCGTTTGTGTTTGATCAGATTATACATGTTTGATTATATTAGATTATATTAGATTATACATGAAATGAACAAACAAAACTTAATAGGTCATGTATTGAATAGTTCACATCCAATACATTGTAGGTATGTGAGCTTCTAGGTATGTATATTGTAGTTAAATAGTTCACAGATCATGTACATTTCCTAATTCCATATTAAATATCAATTTTACAAATGTACATATTACATTTTAATTTAAATATGCATTTTTTAATTAAATACGAATACAATTACATACAATTAAACATGTATGTACATTTAAATACATCCTAATTTGATATAATGTATAAATAAAATTAAAAAATATTTATCCTTTAGTTTCAAATGTTCAAGTTACTTCAGATCTAGAATTTATCTTGATTGTATTAATTAGATTTATACATGTTTGATTATCTATTAGATTTAATTTATACATGAAATGATTTTCAAATGTAAAAGAGTATGTATGATTATACATGTTTCAAGATTTTCAAACAAAAGAGTATGTATGAAATGAACAAACTAAACTTAATAGGTCATGTATTGAATAGTTCACATCCAGTACATGTATATTACATCTAGGTATGTATATTGTAGTTAAATAGTTCACAACATGTGCATGTCCTAATTCCATATTAAATATCAATTTTACAAATGTACATATTACATTTTAATTTAAATATGCATTTTTTAATTAAATACAAATACAATTACATACAATTAAACATGTGTACATTTAAATACATCCTAATTTGATATAATGTATAAATAAACTTAAAAAATATTTATCCTTTAGTTTCAAATGTTCAAGTTACTTGAGATCTAGAATTTATCTTGATTGTATTAATTAGATTTATACATGTTTGATTATCTATTAGATTTAATTTATACATGAAATGATTTTCAAATGTAAAAGAGTATGTATGATTATACATGTTTCAAGATTTTCAAACAAAAGAGTATGTATGAAATGAACAAACTAAACTTAATAGGTCATGTATTGAATAGTTCACATCCAATACATGTATATTACATCTAGGTATGTATATTGTAGGTATGTGAGCTTCTAGGTATGTATATTGTAGTTAAATAGTTCACAACATGTGCATGTCCTAATTCCATATTAAATATCAATTTTACAAATGTACATATTACATTATAATTTAAATAATATGCATTTTTTAATTAAATACAAATACAATTACATACAATTAAACATGCACATTTAAATACATCCTAATTTGATATAATGTATAAATAAACTTAAAAAATATTTATCCTTTAGTTTCAAAACAAGTTACTTGAGATCTAGAATTTATCTTAAACTTACATTAAAATTCAATTCATGTGGATTACTAAATGTATATATAGTTCATACCACATTGAGTGGTTCACAACACTCTTCAATAACACTTAATATTTTGTCATGATCTTCACTATCTAGTCTCCACTTTTGAGACCGCCCTCGACGTGGAACTATTTGAAGAATTAGGCCAACAACAATGACCAAGTAACTATACTGATATACCTTGTTGTCAATTTGGTATTCAATGAAATGAATCCCATGTTGAACAATTTTAACTTGTTTGAAATATGTCCCTTGCACTACAACTGATCCTGCATGTACATGTATATAAGAAACATTCAAGAAATTAAAAAATTTCACATAAGTGATTTGTACATGTACATGTACATATTCAAATTAGAACTCAAGCCTGTGGGAAATGACATTCCATCACTCATCTCAGATTTTGATAACTTCTTTCTCTCTTCTGTGCAACGCAATAAATAATAACTAACACCTTCTATATTTTCATCTTCTGCTATGACTACAAAAATATCTCCTCCAATTTGACACAAGTTAAATAAATTCTAAGTTATATGTCATTTTTAAGGAAATGTTTACATGTGTACGTCATGTATGTAACTTTTTTAATCAATCCTGAAATATGATCGTAATCAACAGAAATCAAAGGAATGTCTTCAAAGTTTTCATCCTCATTTGAATCCTCGTATGTGTCAGAAACATCTAGTGGCACCATTTTCCATTCACTAACATATCCAAGCTCTTGGTTCTTGCAATCAACATAGTTTTCGAAAATGCATTCAGAATAAAAACATGAATAATCCCTAGTGTATAATGTCCATGGGCGATTATCTGTACTCATGACACAATGCAAAGATCTTGTCCTCTCCACACTCTTGCATCCATGCATTGATTTTCTATCTACATCTGCAAAATGTACATGTGTACAAGAATGTACATGTAGATCAAGTTGTTAAATTAAAAGAAATAAAATAAAATACTAAAAGAGAACACGTACCAGTTATCTCCCAAAACACTCTATATGGAATGGGCTTATATGTTCTCGATGATGATTCCCCAAGATAATTCGGTTGTTCAAATTTTTTCTTACACCATTCAACAACATCATGTGCATTTTCTATATGTTCTCCTGTGTACTTTATTTGATGCTTTCTTAGAGCACGTTTGATACAAGCTCCTGCACCATCATATTCACCCTTTCCATGACCACTCTCAAAAAAACTCCAAACATGTGGTATTTTGTCATTTCGATGATATCTACATAGTGCATAAAATGGCCTCGAAGATTTAAATTGTGCCGCACATCCATCAGACCAAACAAAATGTTTAACTATTGTTATGCCTCTATCTTTCAAATATTCAAAAAACTTCTTAAAGCAATGTAGTACAAAAAGTGTGTCATGCTCCTTATCATCACTGATATAGAAGTGGTACTCTTTCTTAATGACACGATTTTCAAATGTACTATCAACACTATCCAAATTCATCTGTGCATGTCGATAACACATGTGCACGAAAATAGTGATTTGCTTTGAAAAGTAATACTCTGATTGAATCTCTTTTTGATGTGCAAAAGAGTAATTCTTTGCGAAGTCAACTACAGATAGAATAGTTCCAAGTGGGAAAGTGTCTCTTAATCTTTTAAATTTTTCTACTTGCCACTTGGCAAAAAAACCATGGCATATGTATGGTTTTATCAACTTACGAAAATTTTCCATAAATGTTCCAATAGGTATTTCCTCTTCTACATAATCTAGTCTTGTAGATTCCTTTCCAAATTTTCTTCAAATTTTTGGTACTTGTAACTCTTGCAATTTACCATCTTCCTCATGTCAGTATCTTCATCTCTCAAAGGCAATTTAGCCAAGTCCCTGCATGTTCCACAAATTCCTCTTATGCAATTTATTTGACTGGTTGCATTATCATCTGATTTATCACTTAAGATGGATGCTATGAATTGACTTGTTCATTTAGGAGGAGCATTTTCATAACCATCATTATCTTCTCTAATCTTTCAAAACACCTGATAGTACAAGTCAAATTCGATGTGATAACGACAACAACAAGTTTCGAAAACTTGGTTTAACTTCACATAATATGGCCTTAATCGTTCAAACATGGTTTGTCCAATCTTTATATGAGGGTTTGTTTTAGTAAACAATACATACAATTCATGTTTTGTTGTGTCTATCCAATGTTTTACATGGAGATCATAATGATCAGGACAAATCCTTTGCTTGATAACATCTCTACTATTTGATGAAGGGCGAGTATTATCATTCCAAAAACTTGTCACAAAGTTCCTAACAACATCTTCAATTCTATCAGAATGAGGAGCTCTACACATAATTGCCCAATTCCCTTCTGAGGTAGTATCATCCAAAATCTTTCTCCTTTTAACATATTTAGATATTGTCCTTCTACTAAAACCAAACTCAGATGACAGTGTAGAGATTTGTCTTTTTTGAGGCAATCTTTCATTTACTAAAGATGTCAACATCACTCTTCTTTAAATGGTCTTATCTAGTTTTCAAGATTTTTTACCAATGTTCACCAAACCTTTCTTAACATTATCAACAATAGATTTTTGTAGCTAAGAAGATTTCCTCTTTTGACTTGTTGTATCTATACCCAACAATTTCATTGGATCTATTAAGTCTTTATTAGTAAGTACAATTGATAACAATTGAGCTTTTTCTAGTGTAGTATCAAGATTGTTGAAATGCGACATTATTTCTTTTCCACTTTTATTCATTGACCTCCTTTTAGTATGTCTAGGTTCTTCACTGAGACGTTTCAACTCATCCACATCCATTTCAAGTAAATGATCTAAATTTTTATAAGAAATATTTCTCTTCACATGTTTAGCTAGATCCACAATATGCTCATCCATATCAGTGGTAGGAGGTAAGGAGCCTGACCCCTCTCCTTCAAAGGTCTCCATTGGTTCAACTTGGACAATCTCCTCCCTATGTTCATCAACTATATTGTGTTCTTCAACAGGTTTGTTTGCCCGTTCTGCACATAATTTAAGAGTTTGTGTAAGGTTCTTGAATTAATCAGAGATTATTCAATTAGGATTAAGAATAGGGATGAATTTGGCTTAAATCTTTACATGTTAAAATTAGCCCATTCAATTTGGTTTATTAAATTTAATTACTTTCAGGACCTTATTGAACTTATAACTCTAATTAAATTACATGTTTAGGTTTAAAGTTCAATTTGTTCTCAAGTTAGGATTAAAGTTCAATCTCTAATTTTGAGCACTAATTTAACACATAAAATAAAATTTTGATAAATTAGAAATTCCAATTTTGAAAATTAAAAGTACAAATATTTTGATGCATGCATACGATAACTTAGGTGACCTCATATTAATTTGTTATGGACCATAATGTAAGTGGACTATAATTTGTCACATGTGTTTATATTTAAGACCTATTATTGCATAATAGACCTCCTAATCTGAAATGTTTTTGCATGTACGTGAAGTTGAATATAAATAGTTCACCTAAATTATTCAACATGTTTAATAGGTTATAAAGTTATGTCACATTTAAGAACTATAATCAATGTAATAGTCCTAATAGGCCTTATTATTAAAATCAATATGACCACATTTGAAAAAACATTTCACAATTAATATACTTAACTACCCTTAAGATAGATATATATTATGTGATATTAAAGGACCTATCACATGAAATTACTTGTACATGTAGATTAAATATTCAATATATATAATTTAGAACCTAGAAATTATGACATAATACCTGTCTTATGAATTTTATGACTTAATAGGTCTTATCTATTATAAATGAACTTAATTATATAGGAGAAAAATACAATTACACAACAAGCAAGTTGATGGAATTTGAAATTTGCAAATACACATGTATTATCTCAAATTAATTATGCTTTCCAATTAAAACAAAATTATTTTTAATCCTATTAAAAATATTAGATAAAAAATATTGAATTCTAATTAATTGATACGTAATACATATTAAATTAAAAATACATACTTGCATCATGATATCTTTGTCTTCTTTGTTCTTGATATCTTTCTTCCGTTTCGAGAGAATAATTCCTTGAAGTCTTATTTTCCCTTTTCTTCTTGTTTCCCATGCTTTTACAAAAAACCTTCAAATTATTGCCTTCAAAATAATTTTCAAATGTCTTCTTTCATCCAAAAATGCGAATTATTTTAATCATTTGGGTGATAAAAAACGAAAAAAAATTATGGATATTTATACGATTCCACAAATGAAAAAAAAATGAAAAATGCGTCGGCCAGAGTTCGAACGAAAGCCGACAGTTAAAAATTGTTGGGTTCGTTCGAACATGGCAGTTACAAAAATGTGTGTGCCAAAATCGAGCTCATTAGTTCGAGCGAATGGGGGTTTGCTCGAACCATTTTGGGTTCGAGCGAACCCAATTCGCTCGAACTTGTGTTCGTTCAAAACCGCAAACTAGGGGTTTCTCCCAAAAAATTTCAGAGTTCTGAAGAATTAATGACTTCGGAGCTCTGGATCAATACACGAATGAAATAATCTTGATAACCCAAAAATATTAGATAGTAGTACTCGAAGCAAGCTTTCTAACGAGTATAATTTTGTTATATTTTGAATTTATTATGTTCTTGTTTTTTTAATTTTATGGAAAATTGGTTTTTCATCGAATATGAACTTCTCTGTTCAACGCCTTGGGAAAAAAAAGAAACTAATTCAAAAAAATTCTAATAAATATCTAAGCCCCTGGTATTGATGTCTTCTTTCTAACAAAAAAAAAAATTGAATTTCGATTTATATAGAACAAGTTATGTGTTCAAACGTAAACCTATGTTTGAATTATGACTAGTCGGACTTCAAAACTTTATAAAATGAAAAATATTGAACATATCACTATAAAACCAAATGCAAGCCCTAGATATTGATGTTACAAACCAAAATTCAAAAGAATTGAGTTTTAATCATTTATAGAAAAAAAGTTATGCATTTCGGGAGGCACTTCACTCTTAAAAAATGTAGTTTGTTGTAAAAAACTACTTTTCAAGGGAGATGGAAATTTTTTTTAAAAATCCTTCAAAAAAATTTGAAAAAAAAGTATATAGAATCTACAAACAAAATGCTAGAAATCACTAATTTACATTATCTTCAAATTTTGAATAGTTTAAAAGTTATAGTTCTTTTAAGTTGAAGATTATTTTAGAAATGTACATCTCAGTGTCAAAAGTGGCAAAAAAGTGGGAACCATTATTGTGAGTTCACCCAGTTGATGTAGTTGGATTTGCATGCTGTTTTGCTTCTCTTATAGGCTAATTTGAAATTTTTCCCGATGGTCTGTTGTTTGATTTTTTTGATGTGTTATTTCGATCTGTATATCCACCGACCTTGACATTAGTTTGTGAGTTATCTAATATTGACTAGGCACATATTGATTTGTGCAGATTGACTCACCTTTTATAGTTGCCTGATATTCGTGTGAATCACGATATGCTCATGGCTTTAATTAAGAGGTTTCATTCAGAGCATAACACGTTCCATTTTCCATGTGGGGAGATGACGATCACTCCTGAGGACGTTTATAGGATTCTCCATATCCCTTTCCCTAGAGGAAAGGTTGATTATGATGCGGTGCATCTTCCTGGGTTACTAGTTGTTAAAAGGGTTTTCAATGATCCTGATATTCTGACATGTTCTATCAGTTGGGACGTGATGATGAATAGGTACAGTGAGGACTTTCGACTGGCTTGCATCTTGGTAGGTTTTATCGGTTGCTTTCTGATGCCGAACAGGGGACAGCAGGGTTTTTGTGTGGATGGGGAAGGATTTTGGACAGACTTATTGAGCACCCCCAAAGATTAGGATGGGTTTTGTGTATTTTGGCAAACATGTATCACGAGATGCATGAGATCGTCTACCAGGAGGGCAAGAGTATGGCTGCAGGAGTTTTGATTTTACAAGTATGGGCTTGGGAGCATCTCCCAGTTTGTAGGCCGATTGTTGATGAGGGAAGGGATCCTGGTCAGCCCATTATTTATAGATATTCAAGTTATGTTACTCAGCCCCATCTGGGCAAGAAAAATTATTGGAGATGATAGCTAAACGACTTGATAGTCATGATATGGAGATTGTATAGGGGTCTGGAGCCTTGGGATGATTGGAGAGTTTTATGCAGAGACCTCTTCATTACACGGCCTCTCATAGGCAGATCAGAGATAGTTGTTGAGTGGTTTTTTGTTACTCAAGTGATGAGGCAATATGGTAGACCTCTGGGGATCTCGCAAGAGTTTACTGTATATGCACGTTATGCAGATGAGGAGAGGCAGGGATGGGGGCCTAAGCTATCATACGCCTTAGTTATGCAGGAGCTGACTGGGTTACAATGACTTAGATGGGACTATATGGATGATGTTTTAGATGCAGGGGTATTGCCACGATCTAGGGATTGGTTTCAGCAGCATCCATTCTCGAGATTTACAGATCCAGTGGAGCAGGTACCTCGTGCAGAGGAGGTTGAGGATGATGCCCCCATGTAGGGATAGGGACAGGGACAGAGACAAGGATAGAGAGTCGAGGCTCCGAGGCGGGCAGGTGGTGATTCTAGTGCTAGAAGTAGCAGGGTGCTAGCTGGTGGTAGGTAGCAGTAGAGAGGAGAGGGTGGATCCCTAGGGGCTGTTGGCATTAGACTAAGTGGAGCTAGGGTACCTAAGGGTGGAGGTGAGGAGGAGAGAGTAGCTCCGAGATAGGTCAGGCAGAGACGGGAGGAGCAGGGTGGAGCTGGAGGAGAAGATGGAGGCAGAGATCCTGCAAGAGATGAGGGGGATGACACAGCATAGTTGATGAGAGCACGCCTAGTGATTTTATAGTCACAGCTGACAGTGGAACAGACATAGCTGGCGGAATGAGACTGGTAGCTAGCGGAGCTTAGAGCAGAGATATATTGGCAGGTCTCAAAGATGAGAGTAGAGACAAACGCTTTATGGCATGAGGTACTTCATCAGACGAGTCAGGCGGCCTATTATGTTGTGGCTTACAGCGTAGCAGTTCCAGTAGCGCAGCAGGTTGTACCTTATTCTCAGTATATGGCTCGATCTGAGGGAGCTCGGGCACCTCCTCCACCAAGCGATGAGGGAGAGGCTGAGAGCTAGATATTCTATTTGTAGCTTAGATTTTTTTGTAGACACCCATTTTTTTGTAGTCCTTATGATTCTTGCTCGGATGGGAGTTTGTACATGTCAGTTGACATTATTTGTACCCCGAGATACTGATGATTATATATATACAATATCTAATTGGACTTCATAGTACTTGTGTCGCTCGATTATGAGATGTCTTCTATATGCTTTATTCTATATGCATGCATTTTTTTTTCAGTATGGATGTATGTAAATGCAAATGAATATGAATGTTTGTTTTTGTTTCGTTTCATATGCAAATAAATGATGAAAATGAGTAATGAGTAATGCAAATTTTTATATTGTTTTTTTTCAATGCAATAAGATGAATGCGAATAAGTGATAATGAAATGTACGAATCTATATAAGATGCTTATGTATGTAGCTAACATCTCAATACACAAGTACTCGATCGGAGAAATGATGAAAAAGAGACCACTTAGTTAAGAAATGATGATCTTCCAACTCTCATTCAGAAGAAAAGAGATCATTGTTACCAAAATCACTCTAAATTCACAAAATATAGAATGAAATGCAAAATGAGATGCAAAATGAAATGCAACCTAAACCTAGTCACTGGATTTAAAATGCTTAAGTTTCATCACTAAGCATAACAAACTTAGCACGCAGATTAGAGTTCCTTTCTTTTCATGTGCAATATTAATTATCTTGTCCACCATTACCCTTTATTTGTTCATATCCTTGGATAGATTCCGTAGGGACCTAGATTGCATGATAAAGAAATTCTCTCAAAATAGACAAAGAAATGATGGGAACCTCCCTATAGCATACAAATAAGCGGAGTCAAGGTATGTGTGGCGATTTCACCTTGATGAGAAGGCTCTTATCATAGACACCCATCTTATTAGATGTTTCCAGATCATCAAAATCATTCCTACAAGCAGAAAACAAAGAAACTATTATGCCCCCAATCCTTGCTCGTCTTAGTCAAGATGGACTTCCTCGAGTTACTCAGAGGGATAATAATCGAAAAAAAATATAAAAGACATCATACAAAGAAAAATTTTCATGCATAGCTCAAACATTTTAGTGATTGTTTTCCATTATGTTGTTTTGCTTGTGTATTGAGTGATAAAACTCTTCGGTAGTTAGGAGATAGGTGACTGACTCAGAGTGGATGACCGGGTTTCACTGACGGAAAGATGACCTCGTTGATGGTTTTTAGGACATGTAAATTGCTCAGTCAATTACCCTAAGAATAGGACATTAATCAGTTCAAGCCATGGGGGTTCTAAAAGAACCAGGATGTCACAAAAGTGACTGAAATATATGTACAAATGATAATAAAGATGAATGAAAGCATGAAATGCCAACGTTGCATTGATAGATGGAGCGTTGAGTACAAGAGGCGCCTATTTCCCAGGTTTTCACCTACTTGGTAGAGATTTATTTTTATTTTTTACCAAGGTGCCTATTTACCAGGTTTTCACCAAGGCACTTTTTTTCTTTTTTTTCCTTTTTTTTTCTTTTCTTCTCTTTTTTTTTCTTTTTTTCCTATTTTTTTAAAGAGTTTTTTTATGATTTTTTTGGTATTTTTCAGGACATATTTCAGCTATATAGATTGGTGGAGCAGAGAATGCTAAGTGAATAATTTCTTCAAATGGATGGTGTTAATCGGTTCACAGAGTTGTTCTTCTTTCGATGTTGAGAGCTGATAGGCACTAGAGCCAAATACTGCAGTAACAATGTAGGGACCTAGCCAGTTGGGTTCAAACTTCCCTTTGTTGTCTCGAAACTGTTGAATTTTAGGACTTTCTCTCAGAACAAGGTCACCAACCTAAAATTCTCTTTGTCGAACCTTCTTGTTATATCCTCTAGACATTCTCTTCTGATACACTCTAAGATGATCAAACACAACTTGCTGACGTTCATCCAACAATTCAAGCTCTTGCAATCTAGCTATTCTGTAGTCTTCATCAGTAACAAGACCTTTCAAAGAAACTCTTAGAGATGGTATTTCCACTTCAATAGGTAATACTGCTTCCGACCCATACACCAAAGAAAAAGGTGTAGCCCCAGTAGGTGTTCTGATACTTGTTCTGTAAGCCCATAACGCAGGATTGAGCTGGAGATGCCAATCCTTCCCAAATTTGTTTATTGTTCTATGTAAGATAGTCAACAGGTTTTGGTTAGATGCCTCAGCTTGTCCATTACCTTGAGGGTAATATATAGATGACCAGTGTTGTTTAATTTTGAATTTCTCACAGAGCTCGTCCAGATCTTTATTCTTGAATTGTCCTCCATTGTTAGTCATGATGGATGAAGGTATCCCATACCTGCAAATGATATGGTTTAGAATGAACAGAGTTACTTGTTTACTGGTTGTTTTGATGAGCAGAACCACTTCTACCCACTTAGTGAATACTTAGTAGCAGTTATGATAAACTTGTGTGACGAAGGGTATGAGACTAGGATAGATCTAACCAATGAGATCAAAGGCCCATTACTGAAAAGGCCAATGTGTGATGAAGGGTATAAGATCTTTTGCTAGAGCATGTATGAGATTTCCATGTAGCTGACACTTCTCACAAGTTATAGAAAACTTTATAGAGTCCTTCTCCATGTCTAGCCAGTAGTAGCCAACCCTTAGTAGTTTTTGAGCTAAAGTAAGTCCATTAGAATGAGATCCACAAATACCTTCATGGACTTCCGATAATGCATGTTTAGACTCTTCAATTTCTAGACACCTAAGAAATGTATCGTCCAAACCTCGCCTAAACAAATCGTTAGAAATTATGACATACCGTGAAGCGTTTCGGGTTAAGTTCATTTTCTCATTACGGGTAAGATTTTCAGGGATAATTTGGTCATGTAGATAAGAGTAAATGTCATTATATCTAGATGAGTCGTGTCCAATAATAGAACAGACTATCTGGGACTTAGGAGATTCATAGGCAGAGTAATGTAACTCTTCCACCAGGAATATATGACTCTCAAGATTGACCTATGGTGGACATTGAGTCTATTTTGATTTAAAAATACTGAGCATATTAAATACACTATATTTTAAATATTTATTAATAAAAATATTATAACATTAATATATTTTTACATTTATTATTCTTGAAACTAAATATTGTATCCATTTACACTTTGCATTTAAATTTTTAAATATTCTAAATTATCATTTATTAAGAATACTTAATTTAAATCATTTATATTTTTATGTCTATATAGATTGATTACCATAAACTAATCAATATGAAGCATACACTTATAATAATGCTGAAAACTCCTAAAAACATCTGAATTAAGGAATACACATTAAAATATAAAAAAATTAGTAAAAATTGAATACAATGATACAACACCTTGTCAATCGTAACAAAGATTGGAATGCTATGGTATGAAAGCTTTAAAAAATATATATAATTTTGATAATTATTTATTTATTACAATTTACTATATAATAATAAACATAATATTTTAGAATTAGAAAATAAATAAAATATTTATACCTTTATGTATATACACTAAAAAAATAATTCTAAAATAAATAAAAAATTTAAGTAAATAAAATAGGTCTAAATTGATATTCTTCACTTCTTAAATAGATACATTTAAGATATCTATATTAATTTCAATTTCAATTTGAATATACATATATGTTTGTTTTTTCTAAAGTTTAAAATATGACAAATAACTTCTTGGAAACCACCTTATTTTTAAGGTCAAATACATTAAGTTGAGTAACAACGTGAATAATAAAAATTAGGGTTTTGTTTGTACACAGTCAAATCATCTTTGAGGCAAAATTTGATAATTATTTATTTATAAAATTTTACTATATAATAATAAATACAATATTTTAGAAATAAATAATAATCTCAAGATAAAAATACTTATTTAGTAAATAAAATAACTTTAAATTGATATTCTTAATTACAATTTTTTTTGGGTATAACTTCCTCGAACCCACCTTATTTCAAGGTCAAATACATTAAGTTAAACAGCGACCTGAATACTAAAAATTAGGGTTTTGATTGTACACGGTCAAATCATCTTTGAGGCAAAATTTCGCTAATTTTAACGTCCCTGCTACGTCGCGACTTTGAATGCGTTGTTTCAGCATAACTTATTGAAGTAAATTTATGGGTTCCTCTATAAATGGGTCATTGCATTGTATCGTATTCCATCTCAATCTTCATTTACCAACAGATTACTCAGTTAACAAAAGCTCCCGCCCTTCAATATGGGTAGTTTGATGGGCTTGAAAACAACTGCACTGCTCGTGGTGCTCTTGTTTGTGTTTACGATCCATGTTTCCGCGCGATATAACCCACCAAATCCTTCCGAAACCAGTAAAAATATGCTTACAGGCATGGAACAATTAGGTAAAGGCGCGAGCTGCAATGGCAATGCTCCAGACAAACGCTGCCCACCACCACCCACCAAGAAGGCTGCTAATTTGTCTGGAAAGTTAGCAGATGGTGCGAGCTGCAATGGCAATGCTCTAGACCCACGCTGCCCACCACCTCCACCACCCACCAAGACGGCTAATTTGACAGGAAGGTTAGCAGATGGTGCGAGCTGCAAGGGCAATGCTCCAGACACTAGACCTCCTTGCTCACCAACAAGTCTGCTTTCTTAGGATAGAAGTGGGCACATGGGCGGCTTCTCAGTCTCAGCCCCTAGATACCCACTCAAACCCAGGCACCAGGCACACCTCACAAATAATACCTCTTCTGTTTCCACAAATGTTTTATTGCACTCGTCTTTGTTGTAGAGCGTCAATACTGAATAAAATTGCAACTACTTGTTTGAATGGCTTTATTCGTTAATTTCACCGTCCCTGCTACCCCATATGACTTTGAATGCGGTGTTTTAGCAAAAGTTATTACAAGTATTGCTGTAACTGTATGGCTTTCTCTATAAATGGCTCATTACATTGCACTGTATTCCATCTCAATCTTCATCTACTAACCGATTATTCAAAAGAAAGCTAAACATTTTCCCCTGTATTTGATTCTGCAAAAGCTCTCAGCCTTTAACATGGGGAGTTTGATGCGAATGAAAATAAACACAGTGCTTGTCGTTCTCTTGTTTGTGTTTACGGTGTATGTCTCTGCTCGATATAATGTGCTTCCTCATGGTATGGAGAAGTTAGATGGTGTTGCGAGCTGCAAGGACTATGGTCCAGACCCACGTTGCCCACCCCCACCCCCGAAGAAGGAGGTTTTGTTGGGTATGGAGCAGTTAAGTGTCTGTCCAAAGTGCACTGGCCATGGTCCAGACCCACCAAGTGGTTGCTGCCCCAAGAAGGCTGTTTAGAGGAGAAGAATGATAATCCTATTGATTTACTAAAGTTTGGATGTCTTCAAATTGGAAAAGTGTGGTTTTTATTTGTATCTTATTTAAGAAGTAGAAAATTTGATCTGCATTGTGGTGGGTCAAGTTTATAGATCATGGTTAGATCAGCGTTTCTAGAAGTGCTATATAGCTACAAAATGGATCGAGCAGTCTTCAGGATTTTACTTTATTAAATTATCATCTGTTTTTTTTTTGTCATCTAGATTAATGGTATTCAAAAATACATTTGAAGGACTCCCACTATGTTGCTAGGGAACGTTTTTCCTAACCAACTTCAAGAAAACATAGATATAGATAGAAGATCAAATATGTGAAGCTAGAGTATTAAAAACACTTCTAAAAACGATGTGCAATTTTAGATTAGTTTTAGTTTTCTAGCAAAATTTTTTTTATCATTTTTTTAAATACAAGTACACAACAATAAATCTTGCAAATGGATAGTTTGGATATTACATCCACAAAATGACCTAAGATATGGAAACAATAAAATCAATTAGATAACCTAATGCATATGAATAGATTCATGCATAAGCACAATAAATACATAGTTTGGATGATTATATATCAATGTGTATATGTGTGCACAAGATGGCAAGAAGATTGTATTTAAATCATTAATGTTTATGGATTTTAACTCAATATAAAATATTTCAAATATAGTCTCTATTTGGTTGAGACTTCTACATGTAATTCTTTTGGGGAGTGTGAAACCCTTTTTTCCTATTGATAAGGCAAAGCCAAAAGATAATTTTGTAGGTGTTCAAATTTATATATGACCACCTTGCTAAAGATTATAAAAAGGAACAAAATAAACATCTCCATTTAATTATTGGCCAACAAAGTCTACCAAAAAAAGGTCAAGATACTATTACTTAAAACACATTTGTAATATAGGAGGTCATTTGGAAGAAAAAATGCATATAAAAAAGGACTATAAATCCATTTGGAGGGAGAGCCTTAAGTTTTTTTGAGTGAGAAACAATGTGCTACAAAACGATAAAAAATGTGTAGATCCTCTAAAGATGGAAAAAGTTTTTGATTAAGATACACGGGTTCTATAGGGACCCGAAATCCAAAGTCAAAGAGAAATACAAAAAATTAAACAATTGCTAACTAGTCCAAAAACAACGGCAAAACAACCACAAAAATAGGGGCCATGCCCACAAAGAAAAAACAGAAAAACTATTAACAACAAAAACTAAAAAACCACTAAACTAGAGATTGCATCAGCTCTCAGTTCTTTTGGATCATACTCTTGTTGATTTCCTCGATCTCTTTCATTTGAACCTAGAGGTACTCTTCTCCTGGTTCCTCCTCCTCATCCTTGTATAGGGGCCAGTAGTGATCTATGATCTTGTACCTTGCAAGTTTGGCTCCTGGATTTTCTTCTTTTGTTTGGCGTCTGAGGGTTGGATACTAGTGATGGACTAGGCTCTTTGGTCTACAATCATTGTATTGACCCTTTTAAGACCCTCGGAGCTATTATTCATGGCTTCCCTACTAATATTAACCAGATTCCTTAGGTTGTGCTTAATCTCTTTCAAGATTATGGGGCAAGATGTAAGAGAGGACATGTAAACCAATGCTAACTACTAATGGGGTAAGATACAAAAGAGGACTTGAAACTTGAAGCTAACTTCAACAAGGAAAAATACAAAAATGATATGAACAGAAGAATCTCCTCATCATGAGGTTGTACTTGAACTCTACATCAAGTGACCAACATTAGGACACACACAACTCAAACCTCAACTACCAACATTCTATCTCCAATCTATGTCATAGTCTCAGCACATATTGCATATCATTCTAATATAACTCTTCTTCATTGCTCTTCACGGAACCTCACTGACTATCTTCACATCATATATCTACACTCCACACCTCATCATTATTTTTCCACACATAACTCTATCACATCAGCATCCTTATATACAAGATAGATCATCAAAGCATCAACCAAGCCAGCTTGAACCAAAATATACTTTATAAACTAAAAATACACACATTGATCACTCCAGGAGTAAGAGGAGAGAAAAACACATCTTCTAAAGATAAATTCATTGATTCACAATCACCCTAGTTCTGTCTTTTTTCGCCCTTACAAACTTTGGCCTTGTTGCAAAATGGCAGGTGCTCTGCAATTTCGCCATCCTCCCTGAATCCACCCCAACTCCTCTTGTGATATTGTTTGCATATTCATTCCCACAAACTAGAATAATGCGCTATTTATTATCTTTCGAAAATTATTGTGGGCCCGTTGAAGTGTTGCTTTGTTATTTCAAGTTTTCAACCCTAAAATCAGATTGATGCAATTTTAGTTTTTATCAAAGAGAGAATGGATTTAGGTGCAACATTCAAATAGTCTTTTCGAGAATCATGTTTTTGGCAAAAAATGGGCTCCATACTCTATACTCTATAGTCCTTACTTCCCATAAGGTTTGCATTACGTCATTGGTGGGATTTTATTATTACCTTTCCCGATCTTGAAATTTTATTGTTCGAAGGCATGTGGGACCCGCCACTTTATTTAACGGGTGTGATGATAAATCATTCCAATGTTTCCTAACTTATTTTCAATATTATGAATAATAATTATTTAAATCATTTTTTATTGATTTAAATAAATTTTGACTTTATCAAAATATTATTCCTCCTTGACTTTGGAAAATATTCATTATATTCATTATTACTTAAAATTGATTTAAAACTTCAATTTTCAAATTAATATTTGCCTTTGCAATTTATTTTAACACAATATGCTAAGCTCTACCCAGGTGGGAGCCACATTTAAACCCCACATACAACTTGAAATTTTGAAAAATTAAGCTCTATTTTAATTTAAAATTATAATAGTATCCATTTTTGTATGCAAACATCACCTTCATAGTGGATGCAACTTTGGGGTTTTTACCATCTTTTCCACCTTAGGAAACCTTAAATTTTGAAAAAATTTAGGGTTCCAATAGGTGCTCACAATGGTTTTTCCCTATTTGGATTTTCCACATAGAAAATCTTGGTGTTCATGTGTTCAATGTGTGTTGATGCTTAATTGTTTGAGTTGAATTAATTTTTGTTTTAGACTAATTCATCCCCCCTCTAACTCCTACCTTGGGCTCAACAACTGGTATCTAAGCAAGGTTCCTCTTAAGTAATCTTAATCACTTGAGGTGGATCTGGTATGGCACAAGGCATGCACTACAACGTTCCAATCTTTGATGGAACAAATTTTCTATACTGGAAGGAGAGAATGCCAAGGTGGCCATAGCATCTGCTACTCTATCTGCTGATCTAGGAATCTGCTCGAATGATACAAAAGTAAAATACTTCTTGAGATCATCAACCACTCTCTTATAAGGCATCATTTTCTCATCTCGAGTCTAATATGTATCATTTATTTGATTGATAATTAGTTGAGAATCTCCATAGATATGTAACTCTGGAACCTTCCATTCAATAGCTAGCTTGATCCCATTTACCAAAGATTCATACTCTGCAATATTGTTTGTGCAAGGGAAAAGAATCTTGTAAGCTTTCGGGATTGAGTGTTGCTTTGTTGAGAAGATACTTGAGCGTATCAATCTTAGCTACTAGCTTGATGGAATGTGCCAACATGTAGTGTCTCAACTTTTGTGATGCAAAGACTAATGCCAAGCATGCTTTTTCTATTATAGTTTAGTTCATTTCATAAGACACCAATGTTTTGCTGATGTAATATGTAGCTCTCTCTTTTTTATTTTTATCTTGTTGTGCCAGAAGTGACCCCAATGATGAATCAGTTGCTGATATGTATAAGACCAATGTTTTTCCCTAAATTGGTGGCATCAATATTGGTGGATTGGATAGGTACTCTTTGATCTGTTGAAGGTGTTGTTCACATTCTCAATCCTAGTTGTATATTACTCCTTTCCTCAATACTTTTGTGAAAGGTTGAACTTTGTCTATCAGCTGAGAAATGAAGCGCCTGATTGATTGGAGACATCCTTGTAAACTTCTCATTTGACTGATGTTCTTTGGAGGTGACATTTCCATTATAGCTTGGATCTTCTCAGGATCAACATCAAATTCCTTCTTTGAAATGATGTAGCCAAGTAGTTTACTAGATGTTAGTTTGAATGGACACTTTTTTTGCATTTAGCTAGAGTTTGAATTTTTCCATTCTATCTAGTATAGGGCCTAGCTCTTGAATATTCATGGATCTCTTCATAGTCTTTACTAAATTGTCATCAACATAATCTTCCATATTCTTATGCATCATGTCATGAAAGATAATAGTTACCGCTCTTTGGTAAGTTGCTCCTGCGTTCTTCAGCCCGAATGACATGACATTCTAGCAAAAGGTTCCCCATGCATAGGTGAAAGATGTCTTTTCTTGATCTCCAAGAGCTATTTTGATCTGATTATAACTAGAGAATCCATCCATTAGTGAGTACATCTCATAGCCAGTAGTCATATCAAATATCATATCAATGTTTGGTAATGGAAAGTCATCCTTCGGACAAGCTTTGTTGAGATCTTTGAAGTCTGTGCAAACCCTAATAGATGTGTCTGCCTTTGATACAGGTACTATGTTTGAAACCCATTTTGCATAGTCTATAGCTCTGATAAATCCAACTCTTAGAAGTTTTTCTAGCTCAACTTTGACTAGTAGTTCCATGTGACAATGCTTCTTATGGATTTTTTGCTTGATTGGTTTAACCCTAGTGTGATAGAAAGATGATGCATGATAAGATTAGGGTCTAGGCCTGGCATATCAGAGTATGTCCATGCAAAATTGATCTTCTTTTTTGAAAAGAGATGAGTGAAATCTTTCAATTCTTCTACTGATAGTGATTGAGCTACATGAATGATGTGTGGTGTCTCTTGACTCCCAATGTTCACTGGATGAGCTGGCTCAATCAATATAGAAGATCTCTCTGGGAAGTGACTTGATAGTATATCAAGTATCTCACCTTCAGGCGCCTCAGAGAGGATTTCACCCTTAGGTACATGATTTATTTTACCCTTTTTACATTCTGATACTGCCACAATGTGGTTCTTGCCATCAGATCTTTTGTTTTTATTTTTCTAATTTTTGGGACTAAGATACTTGATATCTATTTCAGTCATGTTTTCACTCTATTCACAGGTGGAAGAGTACATGGGTTCAACTACGTTTAGGTAATAGGCTAGTGTGTAGTCATTGGCAAAAGTAGGTACATTCATGGGTTGGTCTTCTAGACTACAGTCAATTAATTCAGGATGTACCAAGGCTAGAGTATGGACAGGTTCGAGGGAGTTCACAGTATTGTCATCACAACTGCAGATTGAAAAGTCGAGTTCCAGAAGGATACCTTGCGTAAATGTCTCGAGACCAGGAAAAGTCAGAACATGATTATTAAAGTGCACGTTAATATTTAGTTGACCTAATCCAATAGACCTAATTGTGGCATCCTTCTCTATGCCAGGATGGACTTCATATCGTGGTTTGACAATAATAAGATCAGTAGACAGATTCTCATCATTTACATCAGATTATTCAGAGTTTGATGGTGAGTAGATATTGTCATAAACAAGACTATTTTCAGAGTCCACAGAGTCATCAGATAAATTTTTCAAGTCTTCTTCAAGTGATTGAGTGAATATATGTATGGTATCAACACCAACATCTTTAATGCTACAAGTTCCTTCAAGATTTGGCTCATTTATCATTTGTATTTGACACACCTATTGACATGATCTTGATGGTTCTGTGACTCCCTGTCATCTACTCCATTCAGCTTCCTCTGGACAAATGACCAGTTCTACTTCTGTAACTTCCAATTCTTCTTCTGTAATCCCATACCTTATTTGTTCTGTCTTTTTAGAGGGGTATATAATAGATGAAAACTTTCTGGTATTCTTCCTTCCTTCAGCCCTTGTTCATAGTTTTCTTGTATTTTTAGTTTGATTTCTTGTATCTCCTTTTCTAGCTTGAAGTGCATTAGCTCTTGAGTATCATCTGTGATACCGCTAGACTCTTCTGGAGTTTCTATATTGGATGTATCTAAGAGGTGGTCTGGACCCCATTCATACTCGTTTGACTCAGTCTGTGAATCATCTACTTGCTGCTTACTAGTGTATGTGACTGGAACTTTCAGTGGTGCAAACAATTCTCTGATTCTTTCTACTTCATTTGTTATATCCTCTCGGACTTCAACTCCTTGTATTGTTGTAGCTTACACCATCGGAACTTGAGTTTTGACTGTTTCTTCTATTTCTTGATTTTTGGTTCCTCTTTCTATTTTATACACTCTGCTTGAGTTTGTTGAGTGGTTTTTTTTTGTAATCTTGAAGGAAATATCCTTTTCTGCCAGTTAGACTTAGAAGCATGTTTTTGGTCTAATGTCATTTTTGGATTGTACCCTAGTCCAACCTTATCATTTGTTGATTTTGTTTATAGCTAAATCAATTCAATAATATCCTCTTGATGTTTTCCCAGGGGACCAGTACTTGTATATCCCATGTGTTGAATCATTTTTTAGCCTAGACCATATTGTGTTGAGGAAATCTCACAATGTCATACTTCTTTGTTTTCACTATCTTCCTTAAAAATCCATTTTAGAACAGCATCCTCTTCTATTTCATCTGCCAAGGAAGTAGAAGATTGTACAAAAATACCATCATATATGATATTCTGAGTTGAAGTTTGTGTTTTCATAGCCTCTGATGGTTTTCCCAATTGATTCAGTGATGAAGGAAGAGAGACTAATGAAAGTACTGGTTCTATCTTGTATCCATCCATGCTAGTATTGGTAATTTTCAATTTCTTTTCCAAGTCTTTCATCAGGGCTTCTGAACTTTCATTTGTAGAGGCTGCTCTATTATGAGGCACAAAGGTATCAACACCTTTTGTCAATGCATTACAGGGGACATTTGTATCAGCAGGAATACTGACCTCAACTCCGTTATAAGGAAATTTTAAGTATTGATGGTGTGTAGATGGAACTGCCTTCATTTCATGAATCCATGGCCTACCCAGTAAGATATTGTATGACAGAGGAAGATCAAGTACCTAGAAAATGACATCTCTTTTTGCAGGTCCCACCTTGATTGGTAATGATACTAGACCTTTAGAGGTCCTCTCCTCTTCATCATAGGCTTTAATTATTATGTTCTTGACCGGATCAATGACATTTTTAGAAAATCCTTGTTGTGTAAGCCGACTATAAGTACAGATATTCAACCTCGTGCCTCCATCTATCAAAACACGTTTGACTCTGTGTTTATGGATCATGGCTTTAATGTGTAATGGCTGGTTATGTGGATGATTTAGGGAGTTGTCATCTTTTTCCGAGAAGGTCAAATAATGAGGTGAAGTTAGATGACCCACCATAGACTGAAAGCGATCGATATCTAAATCTTTTGGAACATTAGTGGTGAGCAAGGCGTTGTCCAAGATTTGTTTGTGAGCATAAGAGATTTTTAGTAATTCAAAGATGGAAATTTCAGCATTTGTCTTTTTCAACTATTCAACAATGCTATATCCAGAGGATGATGATGAAGTTAGCCTTTTAAATTTATCAAATGTTCATTCTTTTTGTTTGTTTGACGAGGCTTGTGGGTTTGATGTTGTTTGAGTAGAAGTTGAAGAACTAGCTCCTTGGAGAGTTACTTTCTTTTGAGAACGGGTCATAGCCTTTGCATATTGTGATTCATTTTGTTTATCTTGGATTATGATCACATTGCAATATTCAGATTGGGAAGGCTCAATCACATTGATGACGTTGTCATTGCTGGTATAAGTATAATTTACTTTGGCACCTCCTTTGATCTTTTAGGAATCGCCTTATTCATAAGTAGGTAAGGGGTCTTTACAAGCTTTATGATCAGCATTTGTTGGCTGATTCTCAACAATAATTTTACCAGCGTCTATAAGATCTTTGATCTCATGCTTGAGCTTCATGTAGTTGTTTGTGTTATGACCTTTATTCCGATGGTAGTTGCAGTATTCATTTTCTCTCCACCATTTTGGTTTGACTTCCAGATCATATGGCCTATAATTATCTGGTAACATTATCAGGTTGTTTGCCAATAAAGTTTTGAAAGCAGATTCGTATGATTCTTCTAGAGGAGTGAATTCGCATCTAGGTTTCAAAAGTCAAGGTTTCTCTTTGAACTACTCTTTTGCTTTCTTCGAAGGATTTTCTGTTGTGGTTTCAGCTGCCTTGAGTGCTTGTGTGCCACTAGCCAAGTTGAATATTGTGGGCTTTGATTTGGTTATAACAATGTCTACTACTCTTTCATTAACAGCGTTCTTATTGTTGTCTTTGCCATACTTCCAATACTTGTTCTTCTCTGTAGAGCTAGATCCTAGTTGTGTTTCTTTCCAAGGCATGATATCTCCTTTCTTTATAAGCACATCTTCCATTTAGATAGAATTATCTACCATTTTGTTAAATGATGGGTGTACTTGCATTTGGATACTATATTTCAATTCAGGGATCAGATTGTTGACAATTATATCCATTTTCTCAGCATCTGGGATAGGTCATGAATACCTAGAGAACATCTTTCTCCAACGTTGGGGGAAAGTGAGAAAAGGCTCCCCTATTTTCTATTTGGTATTGCAAAGTTCGATCATAGTAATAGGATGTCGAATATTGTAGGAGTATTGTTGTAAAAATAGTTGGATTAGTTCTTCAAAAAAATTTATCCCCTTAGGTAGACTTGAGAACCATTCCATAGCTTGTCCTCCCAAACTCCTCGGAAAAAGGCACATGAGATATGTTTGATCGTGCATTAACTCCATGCAGTCAGCACAAAATTCTCTGACATGATCTTGAGGATCTGAGGTACCATCATATTTGTTAAATTTTGGAATCTCAACTCATGAAGGGAATGGAGGTATGTATAGGTTTTTGTCAAATGGAAATGGGCATATTGTCTCCAAAGAATATTGTTTTGGGGACTTATCCTTGTTTTTTAGTTCTATGATCTCAGTCTGCAAGGCTTGTAATTGTCTGTGTACCATTATTATAGGTGATTCTTCCTTTTTAGTAACGAGAGTCTAAACATCATATCCAGTAGGAAGTTTGGATCCTTATTTTGCTAGTTCTAGAAAATAGTCTTCTTTTTCTCTAGCCATGATAGCCTTCTTCATTTTTCAGAAATATTTATTCTTTTGACATTTATGAATATCTTTTTTTGGAGGTTCAGAATCTTTAGGTTCACTTGATGATGAATCATTATTGGTTTCATGAATACCGAGGTTCTCTTCATCATTTTGTTTTGTTCTAGGTATAGTGGGAGATAAAGGTTCATCATAAACTGGTATCTCTGATGATGAAGGTTTATCAGTCAGGGGATCCTCTTCATAAAATGGATTATCTTTATATGAAAAGTGTTGCCCTTTGCCTTTGGCATCTTTCTTGTGAGAACTCATGGTTTGAATAGGCATTTTTATTGATTGCTGTGACCTAAAGTTGTTTGTAATGCAGAAGTCAAGATCAAATTTAGAGCTAGTTGTTTAGTTAATATATTGTTTGAGAGAAGAAACTAAGATTTAGTTTGTTTTCAGGAATGATCTATCCTGTATATGACATTTATCTAAGTTGATCCGAGAGAAGTGACTAAGACTCAGTCTAGTTTGTAGAAAAATCTATCCTGTATAAGACGTTTATCTAAGTGACTTAGGTTTGATATGTAATTGATTGAACTAACTAAAAGATGATCGACAAATCATGCAACAAAAATGGCAGAGGTACACTATTTTGATCTGTTTATGCTCAGGATGATGATAACAAGTTTTATGCTCGTTGTAGACTGTTTTAGGCAAGTTTGACTGTTCTGGACTAAAAAAAAAGATTCGTAGGATAGGTTTCTTAGGACCAAATGATAATTCAATAGTTTTAGGAAAACAACAATAGTGTTTTCTATGAGTTGATGCCTAGTACCATACGATAGATGGGTATGTCTGGAATGACAGACTGATCAATGCAAAGGTTAATCGTATGACACAAGATTCAAGATAAAATGACAATTATCAAAATCAAACGACAGACAATCAGGACTCATATGACACAAGATACAGGCTCAAACAACAAGCTATTAGGACTGATGGAATTTTGTATGACACAGAATGTGAAACAAAATGATAAATTAGAAGACTCATATGACAGTTTGCTGGACAAAGGCAAAATTCTGAGTTTTCAATGATTGAGTATCACCAGATTTGAGATGGACTAAGTTTTTGATCACTAATTGATGATGAGCAGTTTAGAGGTGGACTCAGTTTTTGATAGCTAAGGTATACTATTTTATGAAACAGACAGAGTTTTGACTAGGATAGACTAGTTTTGGATAGAGTTTCGACTGGGATAGACTAGTTTTGGAAATGGATAGTTTCAACTTAGGATACACTAGTTTTGGACAGAGTTTTTTGATTGGGATAGACTAGTTTTGGATAGATTTTTTGATCACTGAGTTGCTTTTTGTTTTCTCTAGTTTTGGTATTTTAGTTTCAGTTTCAGGGATGAAAACATAGAAAACATGTAATATGAATAATAACTCCAATCATAGAATGCAAACCCTACAAAATTTGGTGAGAGAAGAAACCCTTTGCTTGTAAACTCAAGTACACACCCAATAGCTAATAAGAATATGGCCACTGAGTCTCACGCAATGGATTCTCAACACCATATTAGCCGACTCCAAATGCTAATGGGGGCACGAAATGACAAATATCTTGGGAGAGTTACTATCTCTCTTACACAAAGATTATCCCCCCTTTTGGAGGTGAACTGGGTAGCTTCTAATTCGAATTGGAACTAGTAAGGGGTCTGTTTAGCACGTCGAGGTATAAAATCAATTAAGAGGTCTCCTAGGCTTGAAAACCAAGGTTTAAAATACCCAAAGGTACTGATGAGAGCTATTCCCGAGCACTATCATTGACTTGATTTTCATCAAATCATGTTTAGCCATTCCCACTTGGGTCGTTCCCCTTTCACTGGTCGTAATGGCTTTAAGAGTTATTATCTCCTTGGGAGGGCAAGCCCACTAAAGATGTACAATTCTCAGACTTAAAGAAAATGCCTCAAGGGTCTGGATTTCTGATTGTCTATACAAACAAGAGCATACTATCCTACCTTTTAGAATTTACTTAAAACATGAAATACAGATTTGTTCTTTTACCAGATAGCGAGTTAGGTTCCTAAAAATGAATTTAAAGAATACATGATGTTTGGACGATTCTTCTCAGGCAACTTGCAAAGACAACAAATCAGTAGTCATATTGTCTTTGTGCGACAAGCATATTCTTCAACAAGCATTCTACAAAAACTAATTAGGCTATAAAAATTTCTCAGATAAACAAATAACCAACTAGGGTCAGCGTCAGTATAATCAATAGAAAACCAGAAGAATGAAATTTTCTTATTTTTAACCAAGAAAATACATAATCATACAACAATTCTTACCAAATCGTATGATAAACCGTACACAATCGTACGACACCTGCAGTTTGTCGTTCGAGCGTATGGGAAATATCATATGACAATTCATAGAAACTATACGGACAAAAATCCAAAAAGTCAAAAATCCATAAAAAATAAAAACAAATAGTTAGATAGATATAAGCAATAAATAATAAACCATAACAAAGAGACTAATTGCCTTCTAAAAGATGCGAGTATAAGATTGCTCTCAGATTTTTATAAGCAATACCAGTGACTAGACTACACCAAGATGAAGGATTTAATCTATATGAGCATGATATTAAGATATATAGATGTAAGATGGATGAATAATTCAAGCAATAATTATTCAAGCAATATGGATTCAAGCAATAATGAATAAACTAAATAGGCAAAAAGCTAAACTAAGATGCAATAATCTCAAAAAAGAAAGCACAATATCTTCAATGACTCTAGAGCAAAATCAGCATAATAATCTCCAAGGTGTTTCTCAAGTATCTCTAGGGTGATTTGAATGAGAGCTGAAGGCTGAATTTATAGAAATTCACAAGAGAGATCAAGAAAAAGAACAATTTAAAATTAATTGAAATAATTGAGAAATCAGGTTCAGTTAACCTTGAGATAGATTCCAATTATAGTTTAATTGAAATGCATTCAAATAAGAAGTTCAAGTTGCATTAGAAATAAGAATTAATTAATTCCATGCATTTGTGATAAAAATAGATAATTATTTGATTTATTCAAAAAAAGAGTCTTTTCAATGCAATTGAACTTCTTTTTCTCAAAATCTTGGAGTTCCAATTTTAGAGAATGATGAATAATTCAATTAATTATTTTTCTGATTTCAAGTTCTCAATTTAGAAGATAGAAATAATATCTCAAGTTTGATTTCTCTCTGAATTTAATTATTTTATTTTATTTTTAATTTAACTCTTGCTTTGTGATTAATTCCTCTTTTGTAATAAATTAATTCCCTTTTTGCATGATTTAATGGAAAATTAATAAATTAATTAAATATGCTAGGATATTTAATAAATTAAACAAGATAATTGATCAATATGATATTTTGGAATGATTCAATTAATTAAATAAATACTTAATTAATATTGAGTAATTGATTTGCCATGTGACATTTGATGATTGAAGAATTAATTAATGTGCTCAAGAATTATTTAATTGCCTTTGGTTAGGACCTTGGTGATGTTGTCGAGATTAGGGGCCTATGGTTTAGATGACCAATTTTAGGGTATTACACATAGTAGAGTACTCCTTATTCTTGAATCTCCTCTTTGTTTTCTTTCCCAATTGACACTCTCTACACATAGTATCAATAGGCTTTACAAGTCTAGGTAAATCTCTAACTTCTTTAGATCTGTAAATCTTGATCATATTATCAAAATTGCCATGTCCCATTCTTTTGTGCCATAACCAACATTCATTACTTTATGTTAGAAAACATTTACTCTCCTTTCTATCCTGTTATGAACCCTATTTTTCCATAATTATTTAATTAGGAAAAGAATGTTTATTTTTTGCAAAGGAAATGGAAATGAAATGAAATTGGAGTTGTTAATGAAATAAGATCAGAGATCGAATGCACTATATACAATTGAGTGATCAGTAATAATTTTTATTGCAAAATTGGTATCATCATTACATCTGAGCAACATAGTGCAAGTGAATGTACGAACTGGTGAATGCAGACGAAGGCGAGAACATGGTTCGGGTAGTGTTGTCTTAGCTCTTGTATTTCGTTACAATAGATGGAATCTCTCACACACCATAGTAGGATTTATAATTTGCATCTTGTAAAGATGGATGATTTAAATGACCTTATTTGAGTGTTTGTTTAAATTGGAATTATGAATTTGGAATGAGTAGTAGATTGATTTAAATGTTTATTCATGTGCATTTATTGCATGATTTGAGAAATGACTGAATTAAATACAAGTTGCATGAGTGAATGTGAAATATTATGTCTTATTTTAAAGTAAGATTGTTTTGTTAATGGGTTAGATATGAATATTGATTGTAGAGTTATACATTCTTTATGTGCAAATATGTATAAATATATGAAATGTCATACTTATGAATTTACTTTGGTAATTTGATAATAGTATAACATATATATGTATATGAGATATTGATTCAATCATATACATATATATCTATATAGTTATTATATATGATCGTGAAATTTAATTACATCATGAATTTTGTTTATACCTATACGTAATCATTTGAGATTAAATAAATATATATACGTATTACATATATGTATATGAGTTCTAATAATAATTCGATCATGTACTCATAAATACATATGTAAGTATCTAATATGTAAATAGATTTGCGGAATTAAATTATTTTATATCCATATTATATATATATATATATATATATATATATATATATATATATATATATATATATATATATATATATATATATATATATATATATATATATATATATATATATATATATATATATATATATATAATCACAGGAATAGTTTATTAAAGAATTTGTTAATGATTTTAAAGTTTAATATATATATAAATAAAAAGTCATTATTTATTTATTTATATATATATATATATAAAATTGAAAATATAATAAAAATAAAATAAATAAATAATAATAAATAATAATAAAAGATTTATTAGGTGGTGGGTGAGTTTTAAATAAAAAGGAGTTAAACCTTCATGAGGGTGGTCGATAGTAATATCGACCACTCCCCTTATTTAAAGGGAGGGGTCGGTATTACCACCGATCACTCCTCCCTTTTATTTGAAGCATTGCAAGACACATAAACCACCAAATAAGGAATGGTCAACAGGTAACGTGGTTTACCAGCCCATAAAGCCACCAATGTCTACCTTGATCAACATGTATAGTAAGAAGTTAGTTTAATTTAACTTTGCATGTTTTAAGGAAGTCATTTTTAGTAAAGTTGACTTAGTATGAGAGGTAAAAGTCACATGGATAATCAATAATTATAAACCTAACAACTTTAGTGGTTTGGTGGCATGAAATAGATAATGAATAACTTTGCATGGTGAGCACATAGGTGTTCAAATCGGATTAGGACTGTTATGTTGCAATTAAACCATGTGTGGTGTCATTTAGAATCAATCCACCAGTAGGAGAGATAGCCTAAAAGTAGGAAAGAAAGTAGACGATAAGACTATATATAGACGATTGAGTTGGAAGAGAGGAGGGAGAGATGCAACAAAGTATTAGAGAATGGAATGTAGAAGAGAAAAATAGTGGAGATTCAAATGTGTTTACGACCAAGTCGTTAAAGATCAATGATGATTATCTTAGATTTAGTGTCGAATGTCAGAGGAAAGAGTTGACTACTGGAACAAGGAAGAGTGGCAGACACTCCAGAGGAACAACAACCTTCTTGAGAACTTGGTGAGATCAAAAGAAGATAATAATACACCCAATAGAATCAGTCAATGCTAGGCTCTATTTTAACAAAGTTTGTTGTAGAAATCTAAAGAGAAAATGTTCTATTTTGAAGAGACTTACACAAAATTAGAGTCATAGTTTTTAGATTTTTGATTATGAGAATTTTTTCGAATGACATTAAAATATGTTCTTAAAAAATTATATTCTATACATAAATGTCTTATGGAAACATATTCAAAAATATTGTTGATAAACATAAGTAAAATTCATAGAAATTAGACCACCAAATCTTGTAGAAATAGAGTAAGAGGATAGAGTGATTGTGCGTACAAAACTTGTGAATTTGAATAAAAAAGAAGATGAAGTCCTAGGATAATGAATTATTATCAAAATTGAATCTTATTTTGAATTTGAGTAGAAAAGACTTACACTTTCTATTTAGATCCTTGCATGAAAAGTAAAGATGGTTATTAGGTGTCTTATTTGAAAAGCCATATAGATAGGCACTTTATGAATTTTCATCATGTTAGATTGTATGGAAAATTAGTAAAATCAGGTAATTGAGTTTTTAGATCATGAAAAGTCACATATTAGTATTAAACTAAATATGTTGTTCGAGAAAAGATGTAAATGAACCAAGACACATGGAAAGATAGAGAGCTTACATGATATAAACTTAAAATTGTAAACCATAAGAAATGGAATGCATGTTAATGACTACACTATTTAAATGTTTTGATAATTGAATAAAATAATGTGTACTCATTTTATTCAATTTGTTTGTAAAGATACATACATGTGTTACACCTTCTTAATATTTTAATCTTGCCTTTAAATTGCTTTAAAGATAGAAGTAAAAGATTGTTTTCTTTCAGATGTATATTTGTTTATCCATGAAAGGTTGCTTCCTATCAGATAGGATTGGTTTTAATGAAATATTAGTTCTCGCTATTTCTACTTAGCGAAAGATTGTCTTCTTTAAACATTATATTTTTATCTTATGAGAAATGGGAAGCTAGAATTGAAATGTGAAAGATTGTCTTTTTTAAATATTGTATTTTTATGAGAAATAGGAAGCTAGAATTGAAAGGTGAAAGATTGTCTTTTGTATATATTTATTCTAGATTCATGTGAACAAAACTAGATAGGCTTGTGTTTGTGGAAAGTTACCTTCCAGGATGGGTGTCGAATGTGGATTATAGAGAGATTTTTCTTTTTCCAAACTATATTATTTTCTATGCATGGTATTATACTCGATCAAGTAATCAATTGAATAACTATTGAAATAGATGGAATTATTTTATTTATCCACTCTACCACATCCTTGATTCATCTTGCATGTTTCTTAATGGAATTAGAAAAATGAATTGCATGTATCATCTATGCATGCACCAGATTCCATATTGTCTTTCGAATTCTTTTGCTAAGCAATAAATGCAGGGTCAGGTATTCTTGATTGACTAAGAATTTCGGGGAAGTGTAAGCTTCAAGGTTGGGCGGAAAAAGCAACCGAATCTTGTTCTCATCTTCATGCTAAAGATTCCATTGATGATAGCTTGGGTTGTAGATCAATGAATGCATCTCACCCTTTACTTTGTATTATTTTCTTATTGAACTTATGGCAACTTGAAATGCCTAAGTATTGTATGATTGAGATACTACTTTTATTGATTTATTGAATGAAGAATCTTTATCTTCTATTAAAATTTTGTGTTTATTATGATATAAATAGATTGATCAAATGAAACTATGGATGGAAAAGTGGAATGAAATAGACTTATTAACTCATTTATGAGTTTATTAAAGAATAAAGAGTATTTCAGCTATTATTGAAGTTAGCATGATTTACGCCTTTACATATTCTTGATGTAATATACATTATGACCTGTTCTAACTCCTACAACTCTTCTACACATCTAACTAACAATTAAAAAACTTTCTTAATCCTTCAACATAATAAACATTGTCACTTGTATGCTTACCATCAATAGAAACTCTTTCAAAACCTCAAATTGTTTCACCATCTAGAGTCTATAATCCATGTATTCGGTTCGATCTTTGCATGCAATGCAGTTTTGACTATTCTACCTTCTTCTGGTTCCTTCAATGCATCTTCCTTCTCTTCAATTTATAGAAACAAGGATTCTTCATTTGATTCATCATCAACTTTACCTTCAGATGTATGTTATTCAATAGAAAATACTTGCTCATTTTTTCTCAACTATTAACTTGTGTCTTTTAAACTTATTTTTCTTCTCATCATCATCCGATCTCTTATTGTCTTCTCTGTAAGTGCAATTAGAAGCATAATGTCCAATTATACAACAAGAAAATTATTTCATTAAATGCCACTTCTTTCTTTTCTCTTTTCTCTTCCCCAATTTCTAAAATCTCAAAATTTGCTAAAATATCAATAAGATAATCATTAGTATAATTGCTCAAATCATTACTCTCTTGTATAGAACATCTTCGTGGCTTGTAGGATTTAAGAAAAGTTATTAAGATCTTATGCACAATATGACATTCCTCCAAATGTCCACCAATAGTTCTAATGCCACTAGCAAGATCAGTCACACTATGAATATAGTTCTAGGCACTTACATCTTCCAGCATTCTCAAATACTCATACCTCTACTTCAAATTCATTAGCCTAGCCTACTTAGTCTTCAAACCACCTACATATGCCAAACACATCTTGTTCCACTCAACTTTAGATTCCTTTGGTCATTTTACCCTTCCAAACACATAATCACTTATACTACTAAAGATTATAGCTCTAGCCTTCACATTAGTCTCCTTCAACTTTATCTCATTTAGAGTTTGAGCACCACCTTGCAAAGGTGTATATCTGACTTAAATGATTTTCCAAAATCCATTTTGCAATGTCTTCAAATGTGACCACATTCTCTCCTTCCAGTATAGAAAATTTGTTCCATCAAAGATTGGAATGTTGTAATGCATGCCTTGTGCCATACTAGATGTACCTCAAGTGATTAAGATTACTTAAGAGGAACCTTGCTTAGATACCAATTGTTGAACCCAAGGTAGGAGTTAGAGGGGGGATGAATCATTCTAAAACAAAAATTAATTCGATGCAAACAATTAAGCATCAACACACATTGAACACATGAACACCAAGATTTTCTATGTGGAAAATCCAAATAGGGAAAAACCATTGTGAGCACCTATTGGAACCCTAAATTTTTGCAAAATTTAAGGTTTCCTAAGGTGGAAAACATAGTAAAAACCCCAAAGTTGCATCCACTATGAAGGTGCTGTTTGCATACAAAAATGGATACTATTATAATTTTAAATTAAAATAGAGCTTAATTTTTCAAAATTTCATGTTGTATGTGGGGTTTAAATGTGGCTCCCACAAAGGTAGAGATTAGCATATGGTACTAAAATAAATTGCAAAGGCTAATATTAATTTGAAAATTGAAGTTTTAAATCAATTTTAAGTAATAATGAATAATTTCCAAAGTCAAGGGGGAGTAATATTTTGATAAAGTCAATAATTATTTAAATCAATAAAAAATGATTTAAATAATTATTATTCATGATATTGAAAATAAGTTATGAAACATTGGAATGATTTATCATCATGCCCGTTAAATAAAGTGGCGGGTCCCACATGCCTTCGCACAATAAAATTTCAAGATCGGTAAAGGTAATAATAAAATCCCACCAATGACGTAATGCCAACCTTATGGGAAGTAAGGACTATAGAGTATAGAGTATGGAGCCCATTTTTAACCAAAAACATGATGCTTGAAAAGACTATTTGAATGTTGCACCTAAATCCATTCTCTCTTTGATAAAAACTAAAATTGCATCAATCTGATTTTAGGGTTGAAAACTTGAAATAACAAAGCAACACTTCAATGGGCCCACAATAATTTTCAAAAGATAATAAATAGCGTATTATTCTAGTTTGTGGGAATGAATATGCAAACAATATCACAAGAGGAGTTGGGGTGGATTCAGGAAGGATGCCGAAATTGCGGAGCACCCACCATTTTGCAAGAAGGCCAAAGTTTGTAAGGGTGAAAAAAGACAGAACTAGGGTGATTGCGAATCAATGAATTTATCTTTAGAAGATGTGTTTTTCTCTCCTCTTACTCTTGGAGTGATTAATGTGTGTATTTTTAGTTTATAAAGTATATTTTGGTTCAAGCTGGCTTGGTTCAAGCTTTGATGATCTATCTTGTATATAAGGATGCTAATGTGATAGAGTTATGTGTGGAAAAATAATGATGAGGTGTGTAGTGTAGATATATGATGCGAAGATAGTCAGTGAGGTTCCGTGAAGAGCAATGAAGAAGAGTTATATTAGAATGATATGCAATATGTGCTAAGACTATGACATAGATTGGAGATAGAATGTTGGTAGTTGAGGTTTGAGTTGTGTGTGTCCTAATGTTGGTCACTTGATGTAGAGTTCAAGGACAACCTCATGATGAGGAGATTCTTCTTTTAATATCATTTTTGTATCTTTCCTTGTTGAAGTTAGCATCAAGTTTCAAGTCCTCTTTTGTATCTTACCGCATTAGTAGTTAGCCTTGGTTTACATGTCCTCTCTTACATGTTGCCCCATAATCTTCAAAGAGATTAAGCACAACCTAAGGAATCTGGTTGATATTAGTAGGGAAGCCATGAATAATAGCTCCGAGGGTCTTAAAAGGGTCAATACAATGATTGCAGACCAAAGAGCCTAGTCCATCACCAGTATCCAACCCTCAGACGCCAAACAGAAGAAGAAAATCCAAGAGCCAAACTTGCAAGGTACAGGATCATAGATCACTACTGGCCCCTATACGAGGATGAGGAGGAGGAACCAGGAGAAGAGTACCTCTAGGTTCAAATGAAAGAGATCGAGGAAATCAACAAGAGTATGATCCAAAAGAACTCAGAGCTGATGCAATCTCTGGTTTAGTGGTTTTTTAGTTTTTGTTGTTAATAGTTTTTGTTTTTTTTCTTTGTGGGCGTGGCCCCTATTTTTGTGGTTGTTTTGCCGTTGTTTCTGGACTAGTTAGCGACTGTTTGATTTTTTGTATTTCTCTTTGACTTTGGATTTCGGGTCCCTATAGAACCCATGTATCTTAATCAAAAACTTTTTCCATGTTAAGAGGATCTACACATTTTCTATTGTTTTATATCACATTGTTTCTCACTCAAAAAACTTAAGGCTCTCCCTCCAAATGCATTTATAGTCCTTTTTTCTTCCAAATGACCTCCTATATTACAAATGTGTTTTAAGTAATAGTATCTTGACCTTTTTTTGGTAGACTTTGTTGACCAATAATTATATGGAGATGTTTATTTTGTTCCTTTTTATAATCTTTAGCAAGGTGGTCATATATAAATTTGAACACCTACAAAATTATCTTTTGGCTTTGCCTTATCAATAGGAAAAAAGGGTTTCACACTCCCCAAAAGAATTACATGTAGAAGTCTCAACCAAATAGAGACTATATTTGAAATATTTTATATTGAGTTAAAATCCATAAACATTAATGATTTTAATACAATCTTCTTGCCATCTTATGCACACATATACACATTGATATAATCATCCAAACTATGTATTTATTGTACTTATGCATGAATCTATTCATATGCGTTAGGTTATCTAATTGATTTTATTGTTTCCATATCTTAGGTGCTTTTGCAGAATCAAATACAGGGGAAAATGTTTAGCTTTCTTTTGAATAATCGGTTAGTAGATGAAGATTGAGATGGAATACAGTGCAATGCAATGAGCCATTTATAAAGAAAGCCATACAGTTACAGCAATACTTGTAATAACTTTTGCTAAAACACCGCATTCAAAGTCATATGGCGTAGCAGGGACGCTGAAATTCACGAATAAAGCCATTCAAACAATTAGTTGCAATTTTATTCAGTATTGATGCTCTACAACAAAGACGAGTGCAATAAAACATTTGTGGAAACAGAAGAGGTATTATTTGTGAGGTGTGCCTGGTGCCTGGGTTTGAGTGGGTATCTAGGGGCTGAGACTGAGAAGCCGCCCATGTGCCCACTTCTATCCTAAGAAAGCAGACTTGTTGGTGAGCAAGGAGGTCTAGTGTCTGGATCATTGCCCTTGCAGCTCGCACCATCTGCTAACCTTCCTGTCAAATTAGCCGTCTTGGTGGGTGGTGGAGGTGGTGGGCAGCGTGGGTCTAGAGCATTGCCATTGCAGCTCGCACCATCTGCTAATTTTCCAGACAAATTAGCAGCCTTCTTGGTGGGTGGTGGTGGGCAGCGTTTGTCTGGAGCATTGCCATTGCAGCTCGCCCCTTTACCTAATTGTTCCATGCCTGTAAGCATATTTTTACTGTTTTCGGAAGGATTTGGTGGGTTATATCGCGCGGAAACATGGATCGTAAACACAAACAAGAGCACCACGAGCAGTGCAGTTGTTTTCGAGCCCATCAAACTACCCATATTGAAGGGCGGGAGCTTTTGTTAACTGGAATGCAGTGGAAAATCTTTACCTCTCAACTGAGTAATCTGTTGGTAAATGAAGATTGAGATGGAATACGATACAATGCAATGACCCATTTATAGAGGAACCCATAAATTTACTTCAATAAGTTATGCTGAAACAACGCATTCAAAGTCGCGACGTAGCAGGGACGTTAAAATTAGCGAAATTTTGCCTCAAAGATGATTTGACCGTGTACAATCAAAACCCTAATTTTTAGTATTCAGGTCGCTGTTCAACTTAATGTATTTGACCTTGAAATAAGGTGGGTTCGAGGAAGTTATACCAAAAAAAAATTGTAATTAAGAATATCAATTTAAAGTTATTTTATTTACTAAATAAATATTTTTATCTTGAAATTATTATTTATTTCTAAAATATTGTATTTATTATTATATAGTAAAATTTTGTAAATAAATAATTATCAAATTTTGCCTCAAAGATGATTTGACTGTGTACAAACAAAACCCTAATTTTTATTATTCAGGTTGTTACTCAACTTAATGTATTTGAACTTAAAAATAAGGTGGTTTCCAAGAAGTTATTTGTCATATTTTAAACTTTAGAAAAAACAAACATATATGTATATTCAAATTGAAATTGAAATTAATATAGATATCTTAAATGTATCTATTTAAGAAGTGAATAATATCAATTTAGAGCTATTTTATTTACTTAAACTTTTTATTTATTTTAGAATTATTTTTTTAGTGTATATACATAAAGGTATAAATATTTTATTTATTTTCTAATTCTAAAATATTATGTTTATTATTATATAGTAAATTGTAATAAGTAAATAATTATCAAAATTATATATATATTTTTAATGCTTTCATTCCATAGCATTGCAATCTTTATTACGATTGATAAGGTGTTGTATCATTGTATTCAATTTTTACTAATTTTTTTTATATTGTTATGTGTATTCCTTAATTCGGATGTTTTTAGGAGTTTTCAACATTATTATAAGTGTATGCTTCATATTGATTAGTTTATGGTAATCAATATATATAGAGATAAAAATATAAATGATTTAAATTAAGTATTCTTAATAAATGATAATTTAGAATATTTAAAAATTTAAATGTAAAGTGTAAACGGATACAATATTTAGTTTCAAGAATAATAAATGTAAAAATATATTAATGTTATAATATTTTTATTAATAAATATTTAAAATATAGTGTATTTAATATGCTCCGTATTTTTAAATCAAAATAGACTCAATGTCCACCATAGGTCAATCTTGAGAGTCATATATCTGACTTGATATATCTGACTCAATGATAATATTTTACAATAGTTTTGGGAATGTTAGATTTTTGTGGTAAATTTCTCCGATAAAAACACCCTAGTACTCTAGCTTTATGACCTCCCAAAATGATTCAAAGATAACATTGTTAAGTATGTAGATGGCCAACATGCAAATTTAATGTGCCCAATTCCTTTAATCTCCAAATTGAAATACACCTCAATTGATTTTATCCTTGTTTTACTATGTGATTTAACAACACATGAATTTTCTTTAAATACATTAATATAATAGACCATTCAAATGTGTAACAAGTCAACTCATAATAGATATTCAAAAGGAGAAATAAGAAAAGAATTTTAATCATAAAATATGGAATTTGGGGTCAATATCAAGCTCCTCAAATTCAATATTGAGAAACACAAAATTGATCCAAGAATCAAAATTTAAATCATGAGGGCATGAGTAGGTGCATGTAAGTCTAAAAAGTAATTAGGGGAAATGCATATAAATACATCAGGATTGGCCTACGATAAGATCAACTATATTAAAATATTTATGATTAGGAGTAAATGGAGAGGAATAAGGATCAATAAGTTAGAAAAATTTAAAATTTTAAAAAAGTATTTGTGACATTGTTTTACTTAATTACATTAAATCATTTCATTTAAATTATTCTAATAAAATGAGAATTGGCACAGGTATACCAATTTTACCATTAAATTTTTTTTTCACTTTCGAGTGATTGTGAGACAGCTTGAGATTTTTATGAAATTATATGAACAATATCAAAAAATAACATTTTTAAAATTTTTTTTTAATGCATCTAGTTAGTTTAGCTACATGATAGGGGTAATGTGATAATAACTCCTGCCAAAATGAAAATATTATAAATTTTTTATGAAAAATATTAGCACTTATCTTTTGGGAGGAGATGCCAAACCTTAGGCAATCCTATCTTCTATTTTGGTATGAAATGGTATTTGGAGAAGTGAGGCAATTGATACTCCTCGAGAGATCATCTATGCATTAATTATAGGTGTGATCTCTTGAAAAAAGATATGTGAAACATAAATCAAATTAATTATTGAAAGTGATATTAAAGATGAAAATGAAACATGATAATGTTGTTACATTCACTATGAGATTACTAGTCTTTACTTAAATATAATATTCAATGTTATGCACTAGGGTATATAGAATGAGCCTGACAATATATCCAATGCATGGATTGAATCTCAATAAAATGGTAAATAAGAGGACATGTCATCACTCACAGGTCATTTGATAGTGTTGGTGGGTTCATGATGAGAAAAGCATCAAACATGATAGACAAAAAATAAAATACCTTGACCAATTTAGATAATTAAGAGAATACTAAGGTATAAAATGATCATGATGATATTGAGTAGGTATAGTGTGGGTCAAAAGATAAAATAAAATATTCAAAGTATAAACCAAAGAAAAAAGATAAGAAATTGTCAACTAATATGCATCAATACTATCACATGTTAAGATATGTAGAGGACTAAAGAAAAAAATTGGTTAATGTCTGGTTTTAGGTAGGAAACATCCCATTTAAGACAAACACTTATTTTAAGGAAGAAAAGATTCCATTTAATTCTAATGAATTATAATAAATAAAATTTCATAATGGAAAAGGATTATTTTTGTCTTATGTATATAAATATATATAAATGTATATAAATTATGTATATAAATGTATATAAATATATATAAATGTATATAAATGTATATATGTATATATATCTATATATATGTATATATACATACATATCCATACATATATATACATACATATATATACATACATATACATCTACACACACATACATACATACATACATACATACATACATATACATACATACATACATACATATATACATATATACATATAAACATACATAGATATACATAGATATGCATACATATATATATATATATATACATACATACATATACATAGATATACATATATTACATATATATATATATATATACATATATATATACATACATATATATATAGATATATACACATACACATACACATACACATACACATACACATACACATACACATAAATAAACACATGCACACACACACACACACACACACATACATATATATATACATCTCTCTCTCTCTCTCTCTCTCTCTCTCTCTCTCTCTCTCTCTCTCTCTATGTGTATATATATATATATATATATATATATATATATGGGTAAGTGCACCAAGATGGTGAACTGAATAGTGGCCACATGCCAAAAAAAAACTAAATTTTTTAGAACCCATGCGGGTTCTAAAAATTCAAAAATGTGCTAGGCTTGGTAACACCAAGCCTAGAGAAAAACAATTAGAAAAAACAAAAGTTCCTCAAATGGGTTTTGAGGAAAAAAAAAATTTTAATAAAAAATTAAAAGTTAAAAAAGTTTCACAAAACTCGTACGGGTTTTGAGAAACATTATTTTTGGGTGTAGGCCATGGATTTTTGCCATTTTCAATGCCAAAACCCATGGAACAACAACAAGGAAAAGACAAAAAAACATAGAACCTGCACGAGTTTGCAACTATTTTAGATTGAGAGAAATTTTCAACAATGGCACTCCTTCGAATAGGTAAGATCTGATTTGTTTGATTATTTTTGTCTGTATTTTAATTGAAATAGGGTTTTTTAATTGATTTAAGTTTTGTTTTTATTGATTTGATGTCAAATTCTTCAAGCAATCCCCAAAAATGAAATAGACAACAAAGACCTCCTCTTGCACAAGCAACACAAGAAAGCCCTGTAAACATTGCACAAGAGCAACAAGAAAACCCTCAAAATGCTGCTCCTCAACGACCACCGCCACCCCAAAACCCTCCACGTCCTCCATTAGATCATGTAGATGCCACACAAGAGGATCTCATTAATCGCCTTACACAAAATAGTGCCCAAATTTATATATTGGTGAATAGGTTGAGGTCCTCTAGGTTTGAGCACCACCCAACCCTCGCCAGAACACTAGAAACAATGACTAATAGTGCAAATGAGGTATCTAGGGAGGTTACAAAATGGGGTTCATATAGGGATAGATTTCGAACATTTTATGCGGATGGGTTGTCATATGATCAAGTGAAGAAAAAGGGTATAGGTAAAGCTGACATATGTGCTCTTTTCATCGATCCTATTACCAGTAACAACCTAGAACTAAATACAACTCAGTTTCCTCTACATTGGTGTGTTCATGCTAGGTTGAAAGAAGCTTTTTGGGATAGGTGGTATATGGTCTTTGACCAACCACCTTGTAATAACTGGGAGGTGCCTCTATATTTTTTGAGAAATTTTTATTTTGAGTTTATCCTCGGTGAGAAGTTGAATTACTTTAACATCCGACAATTTCAGGGTAGAGGGAGAGGCTCTACACAAGATAGACCTGGGGGCCATATAGTGGTAGAGCCACAACATAGGATGCATACAACTCCTAAACCCATGGTTCATGTCACTGTCCCTATATCCTTGAAGGAGTCTATGGACTTATAGAATCTTTAGGTAGTAGCATCATTGACTGATGTCATTGTTCAACACGACACACAATTGGTCAGAGAAAAGGATGTACCAGTTCCTGTAGCACCTCCTTCATCAGCGACACCTCCTTCATTAGTAGCACCTCCTTCCTCAATGGCACCTCCTTCATCAACAACATCTCATGCATCATTTGGCACGAGCCAGCCCATTGAGCATATGTGCCCCACCTGCCAGGGTGTCTATTTTGGTGTAAACACTGACGTAGACGAGGAAGGTTTGACGTCTCATTTGTGTACATGTTCTGGGAGTAGATTCCATGCTTCCACTGCAGAGGATGTGGCCCTTGCCCACAAATTGATCAATATGTTGTACCCTCTCTATCAGACACAAGTGCATTTAATTCTATTTATGACATGTTATCAATTAGGTGACTAAATATTATAAAAATAAATGAATTTTTATTTTTATAACAATTTAAAGTGACATATAAATAAAATGCATTACAGGGTGCAGCAGGTGGTGGGAGTACACCACATACTTTTTAGTTGACTCCATGGTCACAAGTAGTTTAGCCACCAGAGGTAAATATTTGTAGATTTGTTAAAAATATAGCAATACATTGGATCCAAAATATGTTTTGTTAATTATATATATCATTACTTTGTATTTTATAGGTCTTATCAGTGTCCGAGATGTCCCAACTTGATGATATCACACTTTCGGCCATTGAATTTGGTCAAGATAGCTATGCAATACCATTTAGATTTATATATTTTTGACTGAAGCGATATATTAAATACATGCTCTTTTCCCTTATGTTAATTTTTTTCCATTAGTTTACCCCAGCTTCCTCGAGGACATCTCGTGTGAGAAAGCCATCCTCTAGCACTCTGAGGCAGAAAAAGATATCCTCTCGGACACCCAAACGATAGAAGGTAATTCGGTACAATTTAAATTAATTTGTTGAAATGTATTATGATTAAACATGTATATGTAGATATTGATAAATGCACTTAATTTATTTTTTCTATATAAAAAAACATATGGGGTTTACGTAATTAATGAATGCACCTGATGTCAATGAGGTTCAACAGAGGGAAGAGGTGATATCTTCATATTCACTTTGGATTGCATTCTTGCTTGTTCGAAATAACTAAATCCTTTTATGTCTATATCATATGTTGTCATTTTTCATACAGGAAATGGTAATAGCTGCATCACATTCGACTAGGCCTCCTAAGGCTACAGGAGAACTATATGAGGCATCGGTGTGCATTTTGTCTACATATTTTAAATATTTTTTTTATCTAGTTTGTGAACAACTTTGGGTTATTAACTTGTCTAATTTTCTTTAACCTATTATAGGACCCTTCCAAACTTCCTACTATTATTCTACCATTCCATTTCAGTAGAAGTCCTACACGTATATAATGGGATCCAACACGACCAAGGGAAAAGGTATGTTTTTCTTAGATCAACTCCTTTTCACTAAGTGCACAATGGAGTCTAAACCGTCTAGTTAACTCCTTTTGGATCACTTACCATGGATATAGGAAATGGTCATAACTGAGTCATTTGTGACTTTGCCTCCTACGACCACATCACATCCATCTAAGGCTCCAGTATGATTTAGTTTTTTAGTCTATTCATTTTTAGTTATTAAGTGTTATTTGATATATGTGTTATTAACATGTATTAATGTTGTTTTACCACTTACAGCCTCCTTCAGGACATCCCACGTATCCTCAACCTCACCCAATTGTAGAAGATAGAGAAGAGGTAATCAACATTTCAACTTCAAACAATTTAGAGTTCAGTATTTATTTATTTTGATGTTATATTGAGAAAATATATCTGATTCGACATTTGAATTGTCCTTCTGCAGCCACCTGCAGAGCCACGTACTACTTCGAAGAGGCTCGATTTTGATGATCTGCCACAATCATAGATACTAATAGAGACATATAGTTATACTTGTGGTAATTGAAGGACCAATTTTTTTATATATTTGACATTTGTATATGTATATATCGACTTTGACAGACATGGCACATGCCACATTTTTGTAACTATTATTGATTTGGCATCTATGCCAATTTTAGATATGTACACAATTATTGTTCATTTTGATATATATATGAAACTTAATATTCGATCCAATTTGTTCATTGATATATATCAAACTTGATATTCTTGAAGATTAGTTATTTGCTATTAAAATGTGATCAAACTTGTTTATTATGTATATGTCTTGAAATGTGATCCAATTTGTTCATTACTTGTAACTCATATGGTGTATACTTTTAAACTATCTATTTCTCATATTGTGTATACCAAAGTACCAACACCGGTAATGCTCATATTATGTAATTTATTTGAGTGAATTAGCTTTGAGTCCTTTGTGCATGAAGAGATTGGAGTGAAGTTATTATTTCACAAACTCATGCTTATGGAGAGAAGTTCATCATTTCAAGAACCAATTAAGACAATATTTGAGCGCACAAAGTCAATTTGAAATTTACCTAAGGATGAGTCAGCTTAGGTAAGGTTTTCATTTAAATTTTATTCCATAACAAGTCATCCTTAGGGTAAGAGACACACCTATTCATCCAAATCACCAATAAAAGAAGAGTTGAGCCACTTATGGATAATCCCTATGAGCCTATGGGGTCATGTTGTTTCTTCCTAAAAAATCCTCTCACGGTTTCGAACAAATCGATTCCGTTTTCTTGTGGTGAGATTTTTTCTATCACATCAAAAACCGTCAAAAACCATTAGTGAGAGGTGGCAAAATAGTGCATTTTTTGTTCTTCTTGTTGTGGGAATGAACCATCAATGTGAGTGCATTTAGGTGGTTAGATTTATGTTAGGTGTGCCCTTTTCTCACTCCCCAAGGTATCCATTTGTTTCGAGCCACCTTGTAGCGACATTTTCCCTTGAGTGCTCAAACTAGAAAAAAATGGTCAAACTTTGATGTCGCGTAACTTATGGATGATCCATTTGAACATATGGGGTCAAGTTTTCGCTACGTAAAAAATTCTCTCTCAGTTTTGGGCAACTCGATTTTGTATTCTTGTGGTGAGATTTTTTCTGTTGCATCAAAAACTATCAAAAACAGTCAATGAGAGGTGGCAAAATAGTGCATCTTTCATTCTTCTTGTCCTGGGAACAAACCATCAATGAAAGAACATCCAGGTGGCTAGGTTTATGTTAGGTGTGCCCTTGTCTCACTCCCTAAGATGTTTGATCATTCTGAGCCACCTTGTAGCGATGTTTTCCCTTGAGCGCTCAAAGTGGAAAAAACAGTCAGACTTTGACGTCACGTAACTCAGAGACCATGGCACTTATGGATGATCCATTTGAACCTAAGGGGTCATGTTTTCACTGCATAAAAATGCCTCTCTCAGTTTTGGCAACTTGATTCCATTTTCTTTTGGCGATATTTTTTCTGTCACATCAAAAACCGTAAAAAACCGTCAGTGACAGGTCGCAAAATAGTGCATCTTTCATTCTGCTTGTCGAGGGAACGAACTATCAGCATGAGATATTTTGGGTGGTTGGGTTTATCCTAGGTGTAGCCTTTTCTTTCTCCCCAAGATGTTCGATCATTCTGAGCCACCCCATAGCGACATGTTCCCTTGAGAGCTCAAAGTGGAAAAAATGGTCAAACTTTGATGTCACATAACTCGGAGACCCTGGCACTTATCGATGATCCATTAGAACCTATGGGGTTGTATTGTCACTTCATAAAAAATCCTCTATCCATTTCGAGAAAATCAATTCCTTTTTCTTGTGGTGATATTTTTCCGGTTGCATAAAAAACCGTCAAAAATCGTCATTAAGACGTGGCAAAATAATGCATCTTTTGTTCTGCTTGTCGTGGGAATGATCTGTCAGTGCGAGCACATCTTGGTGGTCAGGTTTATGCTAGATGTTCCCTTTTCTTTCTCCCCATGATGTTTGATTATTCTGAGCCACCTCGTAGCGACGTTTTCCCTTGAGCGCTGAAAGTGGAAAAAATGGTCAAACTTTGACATCACGTAACTCGGAGACCGTCACACTTATGGATGATCCATTTTCACCTATTGGGTCATTTTGTTGCTACCTAAGAAATCCTCTCTTGTTTTTGGGAAACTCAATTTTGTTTTGTTGTGGTGAGATATTTTCTGTTGCATCAAAAACCATGAAAAACCGTCATTGAGAGGTGGCAAAATAGTGCATCTTTCATTCTTCTTGTCGAAGGAAAAAACCATAAGCACGAACACATTCTGGTGGCTGGTTTTACTCTAGGTGTGCCCTTGTCTCGCTCCCCAAGATGTCTGATCCTTCTCAACCACCTTGTAGCGAAATTTTCCCTTGAGCGCTCAAAGTAGAAAAAAAATAGTCAAAGTTTGACATCATGTAACTTAGAGACCGTGGCACTTATGGATGATCCATTTGAACCTATGGGGTCATTTTTTTTCTTCCTAAAAAAACCTCTCTTGGTTTTGGGCAATTCGATTCCGTTTTCTTGTGGTGAGATTTTTTCTCTCGGATCAAAAATCGTTAGTGAGAGGTGGCAAAATAGTGCATCTTTCGTTCTGCTTGTCGTGAGAATGAACTGTCAGTGTGAGTACATTCTGGTGGCTAGGTTTATGCTAGGTGTACACTTTTCTTTCTCCCCAAGACATCCGATCATTTCGAGCCACCTCGTAGCGACGTTTTCCCTTGAGCACTCAAAGTGGAAAAAATGGTCAACCTTTGACGTCGCATAACTCGAAGATTGTGGTACTTATGGATGATCCATTTGAACCTATGTGGTCATGTTGTTTCTACCTAAAAACTTCTCTCTAGGTTTTGAGCAACTCAATTTAGTTTTCTTGTGGTGAGATTTTTTCTGTCGCATCAAAAACAGTCAAAAATTGTCAGTGAGAGGTGGCAAAATAGTGCATCTTTTGTTATGTTTGTCATGGGAATGCACCATCAATGCGAGCATGTCTCAGTGGCTGGTTTTATGCAAGGTATACCCTTCTCTTGCTCCCCAAGATGCCCGATCATTCTGAGCCACCTTGTAGCAACATTTTCCCTTGAGCGCTCAAAATGGAAAAAATAGTCAAACTTTGATGTCGCATAACTTGAAGACTGTGGCATTTATGGACAATCTGTCTGAACCTATGGGGTCATTTTTGTGCTTCCTAAAAATGCCTCTCTCAGTTTTGGGCAACTCGATTCCATTTTCTTGTGGTGATATTTTTTTTGTCTCATCAAAAATCATCAATGAGAGGTGGCAAAATAGTGCATCATTTGTTCTGCTTCTCGTGAGAATGAACCATCAGCACAAGTGCATTTGAGTGGTCAGGTTTATGCTAGGTGTGCCCTTGTCTCACTCCCCAAGATATTCAATCATTTTGAGCCACCTCATAGCAACGTTTTCCCTTGAGCGCTCAAAGTGGAAAAATGGTCAAACTTTGATGTCGTGTAACTCGGAGACTGTGGTACTTATGGATGATCCGTTTGTTCCTATGAAGTCATGTTATTTCTACCTAAAAATCCTCTCTCAGTTTCATGCAACTCGATTCCATTTTCTTGTGGTGAGATTTTTTCTATCGCATAAAAAATCATCAAAAACCATCAGTGAAGTGGCAAAATAGTGCATCTTTTGTTCCTCTTGTCATGGGAATGAACCGTCAGCGTGAGTGCATCCAGCTAGCTAGGTTTATGCTAGGTTTTGCCTTGTCTCACTCCCCTAGATGTTTGATCATTCTGAGCCACCTCGTAGTGATGTTTTCCCTTGAGCACTCAAAGTGGAAATAATGGTCAAACTTTGAAGTCACATAACTTGGAGACTATGGCACTTATGGATGGTTTGTTTGAACCTATGGGGTCATGATTTTACTACCTAAAGAGGCCTCTCTCGGTTTCAGACTATTCCTACCACCCCTTGAAATCGGGTAATTCAACAATAACTCAAAACTTTCCCAAAACAGTTGCAAAAAAATTGCATATTTAGATACCCATTTGCAAGTTATTTAACATATGTTAGAATCAGACTCAGTTATTTATAATTAAATAGTACAAATTTATAATCAAATGGTACAAATTTGGGCTCTCAAAATTTGCAAATCAGCCCCATGGACACTTTCATATATAAAATTTGGCATCTAATATAAACAATCAAGCTCATTACTATTTATATTTACAAAACTTTGCATCTAAATATGCAAATTACATCTCGTTGTTGTTTTTTTATACAAAAATTAGCATCTAGATATGCACATTACAACTCATTGTTATTTTTTTATACAAAATTTAGCATCTAGATATGCACATTACAACTCATTGATGTTTTTATATATAAAATTTGGCATCTACATATGCACATTATAGCTCATATGCATATTACAGCTCATATGCATGTAGAGCACATCTAAAAAAGCAAAGTTACAATGTTTTGCAAAAGATATATACAAAATTGTCAAAATTATTCTTCTAGATGGCCCAAAATCAATCAAGTGAACCTTCTGGATTAGCTCTAACCCTTAGTGTCTCAAGTATTGCCTCGTGATCTGATTCACAAACTTTCCATAAATCCTTGCTAAGAGGTCTACCATGATATTTAATCAAATGAATGTTTGTTGCAACAAGAAGGTTTGAGTAATGAAGAATATGTCTATGTGTCTCAAAGTCCTCAAACAAGAAGGCATTATAATTTTTGATAAGTAGCTACATTTTATAGAAGGATAAGTTAATGCCAAAATAAATACAATGACTACTAAATAAATGAGTTTAAGAAGTTTCAATACAGCTCGACACAACAATGGTACCTTCTAAGCCATGTCCCTGTCAAAACAACAGATCCTATTGGGTACTCAATACCATCTCCATCAACCACTGTAGAAGTAATATGATTTTTTGGCCTCAATACAACAACGCAAATAGTAATATGTTCCTTCTTTGTTGTTTTAATCCTCAATAACTGCATATACATGACCTACATTTAATATAGGGATATAAGTTAATACCAAAATCAGCATAAGTTAATACTAATAAATTAAGCTTAAAATTGTAACAAATTGCAACCCTTTACCTAGTTCAACTATGCTTGATACATGGTCAAAATCCATTGATGGTTCAATCTGGTTCATTTGTAGTGCTCTAGGAAGTTGATATGATTCTAGGGTTTGCAAAGGTCTACAAGACCATTGGTCAACCCACTCTTTTGATTCACATTCATCCCACACAAAATGCATACACGAAGAGCAAAAGCATGCAATCTGTCTAGTATAAATAACTAGTGATGTTGCATTTGAACTTCTAAATGAATGCATGTCACTTGAGCCAGTAAGTGTACAAAAATCTAGATAGTTTTCAATGTTAGATTCACTTATTAACCAAAAATATCTACAAAGCATAGACCTACCTGCATTACCTGGTCTCATCCTAGAGTTACACCATTGCACAATTGTTTTTGCATCTATTAATATTGCACCACCTTTGTACTTCAATTCCTCTCTAGTAAGAGATCTTTTCACACATTCTCCTACACCATCATGCTCTCCCTTTTGATGCTCCACCTCAATTAAATTCCAAAACTATTGCACACCACTTGTCACATGCATCCTAGTCAACCAGTAGAGCATCCTTGCATTCTTGAATTGTGTGGTGCAATTGTCTGACCATATTAAGTCTTGGTTGTATCTTATATCTCTTTCCCTTAAACTATCATAGAAGACTGTAAAGAATCCTTGCACAAACTCTGAGGAATGAGTATGATTATCGCTGATATAGAAGTGACATTCTCTTATAATTTTTCTGTCCTCCTCGGTGCTATCATATGCACACATGAATGCTATGTGTACGAAAATTGTAACTTGTGTAGACTGGTAATACATAGATTGTACTTCATATTGTGGCTTTAGTGTATAATTCTCAACAAAATCAACGACACAGACAATAGTGCTGAGGGGTAAAGTGTCCTTACACTACTTGATTTCTCATCTAACCACCTAGCTCTATGTGTGTGACCTACGTACTCATACACTAGTTTCTCTTGAAACATCTTCATAAAATCAGCTATGCATATATCCCTTTTCACTAACTCACACCTCTTTCATTATTTTCCATCTTTAACACCATATGTGACTCACTTATATTTTCCAATAGAAACTAGTTCCTTACCAATTTCATGTGTGCTATCTAGATGTAGGCATCTATGTAACTGTTGAAAACCACCACATGTAGGACAAAAACCTCTCAAACACATCATCTTATAGTAAATGCACCTGTCATCTCGTCTACATAGTACACTTGAAATAAATTCTCTCAGTGACTTAGGAGATGCTTGTAGACCACATTCCTGCAAAACATTGTTAGTGTGCAAAGTACAATAGATACAATGATAAATATCATAATGCATGGAAAATTCAACATGGACCCTACAACAACATGTAGTATGTGCATGATTAATCTTAACATAAAATGTTTTTTTCATCTCAAAAAATCTTTGACTAATTTTAATTTGAGAAATTTTTTGAAGAAACCTTTCATAAAATTGTGTTTGAGTGGTATCTAAATAGTGTTTTGGATGTGGCTCGTGGTTACTAATTCCAATTTTCCTTCTAACAACATCTCTTTGGTTGGGTGAAACCCTTGTGTTCTCATGCCAATATTTCTCAATTAACGTTCTTTGTGCATCAACAACAACCTTGTCCTTGCATGGGAGTCTACCCGAGAATGCCCAAAGAGAATTATTGTTAGGATCCTTGATTTTCTCTCACCTCTCTAAGCCGTAGTGTAATGTGGTTCTACCTATCCTTAATGACTTGCTTGTTTTGCTTATTAAACAAGATTTTTTCATTCCCTTTCTCATTATGGTTGATGTGAGTACACGATGAGTAACATTAGCATCTTTAGTGCATGATTTGGAACCAATGGCTTGGTATGCATCAAAAATATTTCTCCCAATGGTTCTTTCACTATTATTTTTGAATAGTCTTAACCCCAAAATTTTCATTGTCTCTCTAAATTTATGATTTTTAATAATTTCAACAACTAATTGGCATCTTCCACTTTGATTTAAGTTTTCAAAATAGTTATTCCAAATTCTTCTAACCATTCTTCTACAAGTTCTTTCAAATATTTTATCATGCTTGGGCTTTACTTTATTTTCATCAATATCTATTAGGAACTTTGGTTTTCTATGAATTATTCTAAGAGGTGTTAAGATTGGTGCATGCTCTTCATTTTCATTAGGTGCATTATGTGCATTGATCACATCAAATTCAAATGGTATATCTTGTTCAATTTCATTAAGATGTGAATTCACCGAATCATTTTCAAATGGTGTATGTTCATTGCATTCATTAGGTGCATTCATCATATGTATTTGAATTGGTGCATTCATCATATCAATTTCAATTGTTGAATGTTCATCACTTTCATTAGGTGCATTAGATGACGTACCTTCATGTAATCTCCTCATGATCCCTTTGTCTTTCCTTTGCTACCTCTCTTTGTTCATTTGTTCCTCTCTTGTTCTTTCCCATTGTCCTACACATAACATCATGATGACAATCCACAATCAAATAGAAAAAAAACAACAAATGATCATCATTTTGTTATAATCTAAACTAATAATAATTAAATAAGTTAAAAAAAAACCAAAATACAAGACAAATCAATCATGATCAAAGCAAAAAAAATAACAAATGATCATGATTTTTCTATAATCTAAAGTGAAAATGATAAAATAACTTCAAAAACAATCCAATATATGAGACAAATCAATCATTTGAAAGCAAAAGAGACAAAAGAATATGAAAGCCTGATTGTTACTATCCTAGGAAATCATGTGCAAAAGCAGTGGGGCCTTCAAACAACTTGCACTGCTGGTTTTTAGGCCATTGGAACTAAAATATATTAAGATTTTCCCATAACCCATACGGGTTATGGAAACCTTTTATGTCAACATTCACAATTTCTCGTAACTCATATGGGTTATGTAGAATTAGAAGTTTTGGCCTTAGTTCTACACAACCCATATGGGTTATGTAGAACTAGGAAAAGGAGAGGGGGAAAGGGAGAGCGAGCGAGAGGGAGACAGAGAGAAGGAGGGAGAGAGGGAGGGAGAAGGAGAGAGGGAGAGAGGGAGGGAGGGAGAGGGAGCTGAGAGAGAGAGAGAGAGAGAGAGAGAGAGAGAGAGAGAGAGAGAGAGAGAGTAGGATGAGCAGAGGGAGAGGGAGAGAGAGTAAGAATAGGAAAAGGAGAGGGAGAGAGAGAGGGGGGGGATGGAGAGAGGGAGGGAGATTGGGAAAAAGAGATAGAGAGAGAGAGAGAGGGGATGGATGGAGAGGGAGAGAGGGAGATGGGGAAAAGGAGAGGGGGATACCGAAAGGGAGAGGGAGATTGGGAAAAGGAGAGGGAGAGAGGCAGAGAGAGAGAGAGAGAGAGAGAGAGAGAGGGAGAGGGTGAGAGCGAGAGGGAGACATTGGAAGAGGGGGAGAGGGAGAGAGAGGGATATTGGGAAAAGGAGAGAGAGAGAGAGAGGAGAGGGGGATGGATGGAGAGGGAGAGGGAGAGAGAGGGAGATTAGGATATGGGGCAAGGGAGAGAGGGAGATTGGGAAAAGGAGAGAGAGACAGAGAGAGACAGAGAGAGAGAGAGAGATCGGAAAAATGAGAGGGAGAGAAGGAGGGAGAGAGGGAGAGAGAGGGAGACTGAAAAAAGGAGAGAGAGAGAGAGAGAGAGAGAGAGAGAGTAGGGGATATGAAGAGAGGGAGATTAGGAAAATGAGAGGGAGGGAGGGAGGGAGAGAGAGGGAGATTGGGAAAAGGAGAGAGAGAGAGAGAGAGAGAGAGAGAGAGAGAGAGAGAGAGAGAGAGAGAGAGAGAGATAATTGTGGGAGAGGGAGAGAGAGGGATATTGGGAAAAGGAGAGGGAGATAGGGAGATAGGGATAGAGAGGGATATTGGGAAAATGAGAGAGAGAGAGAGAGAGAGAGAGAGAGGTGAGAGAGAGAATAGGAGATGGGAAGAGAGGAATATAATAGGATAAGGAGAGGGGGATGGAGAGAGAGTTAGAGACAAAAGAGAGAAGGGGTTAAGGAGAGGGGGGGACGAAGATTGGGAAAAGGAGAGGGCAAGAGGGAGATTGGAAAAAGGAGAGAGAGAGAGAGAGAGAGAGAGAGAGAGAGAGAGAGAGAGTAGGATAAGGAGAGGGGGAGGGAGAGAGAGAGGGGGAGAGATAGAGGAGAAATTGGGAGAGAGGGAGAGGGAGAGGGAGGGTGGAGATGGGGAGAATAGGATAAAGAGAGGGAGAGGGAGAGAAAGAGTATAGGAGAGAGATAGAGAGGGAGAGAAAGAGATAAGATAATGAGAGGTGGAGGGAGAGGGGGGAGAGGGAGGGGAGAGGGAGAGAGAGAAGGGGGAGAGGGTGAGAATAGGATAGGATAGGATAGGATAATGTGAGTGAGAGAGAGACAGAGAGAGAGAGAATGGGATAGGAAGAGAGAGTAGGAGGAGGAGAGGGTGAGATACATGAGGTAGAGAGAGAGAACGAGAAGGTGAAAAGGGTGAGAGAATCAAAAAGAGAGAAGTGTGAGGGGGAGAGAGATGAGATAGAACTCAAGGAAGATAATTAGGGCTCATAATAGACAAAGACAATGATGGGCTCGAAGGAAGATGAGAGAGAGAGAGAGGAAAAGAAGAGATCCATGCATGTATACAAACATATATACATATATCTATATAAATATATGTATATATAACTATAGATATGCATATATACATACATAAACACATATTATATAAATATGTCTAAAACATGTGTAGTAAATGCTAAGTTTACAAGCATACATTATTATGTCTTCATAACCTGTAAGGGTTTTGTGAAACAATTTTTTTTTTTAGTTTTACATAACCCGTATGGGTTTTGTGAAACAAAAATAAATGTTTTTAGTTTTACATAACCCGTATAGGTTTTGTGAAACACAAAATAATAGTTTTAGTTCTACATAACCCATACGGGTTATTTAGAACTACAAATAGTACCTTTTGTTTTTCAAAACCTATGTGGGTTTTGGCTTGGTAAGAGGGTTGGAAAATGACCCTAAGGCTTGCAAGCCCATTTTCCCTGCCTTTTTGTCCTTTTACGCATTTTTTCATCCTCCAACATGATTTCTTGACTTCATCATCATCAGGTTTACAAATGATCAAGTGGGTATCTCTAAAATTACCACCATAATCTCACACATCTTCTTAGTTTTTTGACCATATAAAGTTTTCTATTTTTGGACAAGATTAGCATAGTAAACTTTAATTTTCTTTATCAATGCCTTGACAGTCCTCACAGACATATGTCTACCATTATTTTAATAACTTTTGATATACTTGACCAAATTCAAAATAAATTACATATTATTGTTCTACACTAGATTCTATACACTTTTAAAAAAAAATTTGCATTTTTTATTATTTTCATGCAAGTTATGCCCAGCGCAGGGACAAGTACCCAATTTTCAGGATGCGGTCACTTCAAAAAATCATTAAAAAAAATACTCAACGGAAAATTACAAAAAAATACACAACTTCTATATCTCACTTTTACCTATCATCCTACCAAAGGTTTTTGAAAAATACTAAATCTAACTATATATGTTGTGTAGTGCACAAAAACAACTGTTATATTTTTTTGAAAAAATCAGGAACAATTTTTCGTGCATGAAAGGTTTGACCCTCTTAATCTTATCCAATTTTAAAAAAATTTAGTAGTTTAGAAACTAGATTCAAAGTAATACAATTCTTATTCTTTTCTCAACCCCTATTTTTGAGTGCATGACCTTCAAATATCTCTTTGAAGTTCAGGTTTACCTATTTTCGGAAAAAAAAAAGTAGCCACTTATACCCCCTTTTAGTTCACCATCTTGGTGCACTTACCCATATATACATATACATACATACATATATATACATATACATACATATATATGTGTGTGTGTTGTGTGTGTGTGTGTGTGTGTGTGTGTGTGTGTGTGTGTGTGTGTGTGTGTGTGTGTGTGTGTGTGTATAGTCTGTATGTGTGTGTACATACATATATATGTATATATGATACACAGAAGAAAGCAAGCAAGCGTGCACAAGGATACAAAGACAAATGTGATATTTTCCCTAGCTAAGTTAAAAACCTAGTGACTCATTGATGATGTTGATGACGATGATGATGATATTGATGTGGTAATGATACATCCCAAAAATAATTCGATGATTAGGATAGACATATCCCAAAGACGATATTGTCACAAAAATTATTAAGGTTTGTAGCAAGGGTATGAATTTAACAAATTAGGATTTGAGAAAATGTGCTAGATTCCATAACATGACTAAATGGATTATAGTTGTGATATTTTAACCAATTTATTTTAGAAATGGATGTATTATGGAGGGATATATGGATAGCTATATTATATTCTAGGAACCAATAACAATAAAAAAGAAAATCTTATAACAAAGATGAAAGGATAGTGTATTACTCAAGTAGATTATGGAAGGATGATTAGGTGGAGGATAGGAGACATGTGGATTATTTGATTGAGGATTTTGAATGTGATTTACAAGGACTGTTTTGCATAGGAATAGTTTTCTTTCCTCCAAGATATAGTTAGCTTGGCATTATTTTGAGTGATGGTTTGTGGTGTTGCAAAATGATGGATATGCTAAGATTTTTCTAAAGTATGATTTATGTTTGTGCCCTAATTGTTACCAAGTTCAAGGTGGGTGGGAAATATGGAAGGATATGATATGGAATAAATGGATGATAATTTAATGTTAAAAACTGTGGTGTATTACATAGCATTCCCCCAAGTGTGAAATTCAAATTTAAAAAGTGAACGACATCATTCCTGCTGGATAGACCATTTTAGGGGTGGCATAAGATTTATTATTAGATTTTGATGAATTGTGTATGATGGTGGCGTGTCTCAAATCCCAATCTCTTCATGGAAAAACACATCGGGAGACTTCTATTTAATTAGGGATGCATGATATTGATTCTAAAAGTAGGCAATTTTTTCAAAAAAGATGGTGGACAGGTTGGCTCCTTGGGCCATTCCTCTTATGAATTAAGTGCAAAGATTTTGGAATCTTAATTCATGTGAAAGTATGATTGCCAGCTCAATAGGTATTGGTGACCATCCTTTCTTTTTGTTGATTAATAATTTTTTACTGTTGGGTTCGATCCCATATGCCCTCAAGCGTTTAAAGGATGACTAAAAGAAAATAAGAATTTATATCTTTGGTGATACAAAATGATGGAATGGAGTATGTTTTTCTTATAGGCTTAATTCTCATAATGACCTGTCTTTTATAATTTTTCTCAAAAAAGTTGGCCCTTATTTCTATTTTGTCTATTGGATTTGGAAAGGGTTTATTTCGTGCTTCCTTTTGTAGAAGAGCCAAACTTTTGGGTATTTATTTAGATTTTTTGGGTGGCAGATATCTTCTAGGTAATAGACACTTCTATTTGACTAACCTCCATGAAAATAGAGATGTATTTTCTTGGGAATATTGGCAATAAGCGGCTGAAGGATATTTTTTGTCATGACCATCCACTCATTCTGCATGCTACGAAGATGATTTTGGTTGATGAATTCATGACTGCAAACCACAAATATCAGGTGAACATGAATATTTATTCTATTTTTTTTTAGCGATTTCCCTGGATCTGGGCTTGAATAAGGAAAAGGAAAGAATGCTCTGTGTCTGACTATTCAAAGGACAAGTTCTAGGTGGGCTTGATGATGTATTGTTGAATATAGAATAATACAAATGCATTCCTATCCCTAAGGACTTTTATAAGATGTTTGTGAATGTTCCCAAATTCCCTCTAGTTCTTCTCGATGATGAGGAGGAATACAAGGATAAAAAACGCTTGGCCTTGAGGGGATTGGAATTCTTGCAAAATTGGATGAAGATGGACACCGACAAAAATTCAGAATGGGTCAAATCCTCCATTCATCTGGAGGGCCATGAAGGTACCATTCAGGCTAAGGGCATTGCTCCAGATGACACAAAGGACACAATTGTGGAAGACTATGGGATGGAATCGGTGGATCTCCAAGTTTCTTGAAGAATATTCTTTCTCTTTCCTTTTGCTCTTAGGGCTTGGATGTTTAGGCTGTCTTGATCTTGTGTTGGGTTCTTGGGATCATTTTGGCTGGGATAACCATAATTTTGGTTGCTTTTTCCAGCTATGTTGGGGGTGTTTAGTCATGTTCTAGCTTGTCTACTCAGGGTTTGTTTTCCTTATCTATTTCTTCTACTACTCCCTATGGACTTTGTCTAAATTTATTCTTTTTATTTTAATATAATGGGTGTTTGCCTTCTCGCTATTTAATTACCCCTCCCAAAAGGAAAACATCCCCCAAGTGTAATGGTATATATAGATAAATGATCATATGAATGATTCCTACCTACTAGGTTTTCATCATGTTATTTATCAAAAGCATCAAAAGAACGGTTTAACCTCTTGGATGTATTATTTGTCTTTATTATTTTCCTTATGTAATTGTTAGACAACAAACATGTTTACCATGTTATCATCATGGAGGGTACCTTAAGGCTTCACAGAAATTTTTTTTACCAAAGAGAATTTTTTTCTTTACTATTTTTTGGATTTTTATTTTTTTTGAATTATTTTTGGTATTTTTTTATAGCATTTGATCTTAAAATTATCAGTAACTATTTTGTTCTATTTGATATTCTTGATTTTGATACTTTTGTGATGATATGATAATAGTGACATATAATGTGACTATCTTGTTTGGACTTGTATATAACGTGTGGATCTTATTTTGATCCTTGTTTGAACTTGTTTGAACTAAGGTTGGTATTATCTAAATATACACATCATGATAAACTACCATAAAAATCCTTATAATAAAATATTGTTGCTATGATGTAGTGGATTTGTGAAGTTGGATTTTTTTGACTTTAAGTAATATATTAGATGGATGGTAGATGTAGCTATATTTTAAAAAATTTGCATGCTCAATTTTTTATTTCCCAAAATTAGGATGGTTGATGATGGAGATTATATTTTGGATTGGTATTTTGTTTTGAGGTATCAAGTTGTATATGTTTATATATAGCCTACTAATGTTATATAAATGAAAATCATTCTAGGCTCTTAATAGAATAAAGTCCTCAATATTTCTTAGAGAAATAAGTTACATAAAAACTGCTTTCTTCATCGTTAGAGGAACAAAAAAAATTTATCGCTTATCTTTTATTATATCTCATTAATTCTATAATGCCCCTCTAGGAAATATTTTTATGATAGTTATGTTAGATTATGATGAATCTCATGTGTTCTTTTGACTTCCTTATTGATGATTGAATTCCTCTTGATTGAGATATTTTATGATATTTTGATTTGATATATGTTAGTTATGCACTTTATCTTTATGGATGATTAAATGTTAGATTTTATTTTTTTAAATTGACCCATGGACTGACATATTTCCTTAACTTATGAGATGTATCATGTGTGGATTTCATGTTATTTGTTTGATTTTGTATGGGGTGTGAGGGGATGATCTTTTGTCACTCACTTCGGAGAGAAACAAAATGTCACGATTCCCATTCACTGGTGTGCAGGTAATTTCTAGTTATATGTATGTTATTTGTATATGTGCTTTTCTCGGTGATGCAGAGTTGCACGTATAAGGCATCGACTCCACCTAGTTCTTAGGTCTGAGCATGCCTACATAATCCCAATGGAAGTTGTGGGAGATAGCATAAGACCCAATTTTCATACCCTTAGCTTTGTTTGGTAATAGAGAAGTGTCCTTTGTTTAGTGTCAACTTAATAAGAATGCCACATAGGCAATAATATGATGTCCTTTGGTATGTTGTTTATGTGTGATTATGTGTTGCATATGGGTTTATTGATTTATTTTGTTGTTATATTTTTAGTTATTAATTTACTATAAGTTGTTATTTATATTTGGTATGAGTTAAATTAATTGCACTTTCTTATGTGTATGTGTATGTGTATGTGTATGTGTATGTGTATGTGTATGTGTATGTGTATGTGTGTGTGTGTGTGTGTGTGTGTGTATAGTGTGTGTGTGTGTGTGTATTGAGGTAATAATACTTTTATGTTTTATTAATAAATTAATTAATGATTTGTATAAATAAATTAAACTAAAAGCTTTATTGGTTAATAAATTAAGTTATTATTTGTAATTTGAAATAAATTAATTAGTAAATAAATTTAATGAAATTTAAATTAAACTCATTACAATTTTAGAAATATTATTTTTGAACTGGGGTGAAGCATTGATTTTTGGGGGAAGTTTCTTTCTCTTGTAAAAAGTTTTGGGGGAAGCGATAGATTATTATTAGGCAAAAAAATTTCCTAAGTTTTTTTTTTCAACTTTTGGGGAGACTGTCAAAAAATATTTCAATCTTTTTGGAAATGTTAGTCTATTCCTCTAGGGTTTCTTTGGTTGCTTGAAATTTCTAGTATCTACTCAAACCCTTAAGATGTTTTAGATATATGATTTCTCCTAATTAGAGGAAATTTCCTATGCCTCCTTATCTGATGTTGCATTTTTAGAACTAGCTTATTATGTTAGATAATGTATTGCCATATGATGAAGTGCTTGTGTTATACACGTAATTTGATTTAGTACAGATCATGAGAACTTGATTGGAAAATATTAAGTGCATATACATAGTGAATTAAAGGTATCTCTCTCTCTCTCTATAGAAATTAAAACTATCTACATCAAGTGTACTATATTTATTGTGTATGTCTTTTGGTCGTGAGTGAATGTTTGTGATTTTTTTGAGACTCTTGTGTGTGTTCTCTTTAAGGATTCCACCATGTGCTTTTGCAGGACTAACTCAATTAAAGACTTTCTTATGAAAATTATGATAATGTGCTTCCAATTGACATATTGAATTGACTTTGTATAAAATAGGATGTGTAAATGAAGAACATGTTTGATGTGTATTCATATACATATATTAGTTAACTAATAGTTCTCTCTCCCCTCTTCTTTTCGTATCTTGATATTCAGTGAAATATGATGGTTAAAAATGTATTTGTATCGATGAGAAGTAGTGAGTGTTTATGCAAGAGGTTTTGTATACAAGAAAAAATTGTCTATATAGACCTCATTTGGGAAATTAGGACCTTTAGTTTCATCTGGAATTTTATGAAATGTCATGCTTCTAAGAAGGCAATGAAATGAAGTAATGTATGATAAAGGCAATATGCATAGGGAAAAATTTAATCATCTTTGTATGATCTTGTTGGTTTACGAGCATATGTATGAATTGTGTGACTATCAAATTATCTCCCTCTTCACTCTATCTAGATATAAGAACTCATAGAAATGCTACTAAATGATGTATTTGATATTCAATAGAAGTAATTGATGATTATTAATGAATATTGTATGGATTTCATTAAGGAATGTTTGATTAATTCTGAATTGAAGACCTAAAATGTTTTGTATTGCATTCAAGACTTCATGTAAAGTCATTAAGTAGGTAGAATACCTTTTTGCATAAGTACTATTTGTAGTTCATATGATTTAGTTATTTGATAGGTCATGATAGAGAATAAGTATTGATTAAGATAAATTTGTGCATTGCATGTAGAATGTGTATAGAGGATATGAAGTTGTTTTTTTGTGGCTTTGTTTTATTTTGAAAGATAGAAGTCTTAAGCTTTGTAAAAAAATTTCATGGTTATAAAGAAGTATATGAATGTTGTGTTTGATTAGTGAAAGATTTAGAAATTAATCCATTTCCTTACCTTACTCGAGTTGTGAAGGATGTATTGTTTAAGGAAAATTATAGTGGAAAGGATAAATGATGATAGGAATAGTGCATCCATATGTTATTAATTTAATTGTAGTTGTTGAAATCATTAAGTGGTTAGAAGTTTATGCTTAAGATCTCCATGAAAATAGTATTATTATGAAAGTGATTGCTTTGTAATTGTGATATCATAAATAATGACATTTATGTATCGAGTGTACTCCCTATTTGTGTGAAATACCATATCTTTCCCTTTCTTGCATATGTTTTCTTACATAAAATATAATTATATGAACTTTCATGTGTACATAAGATTGCATTGTATTAAAAGATATGTAGTTAATTTAATAGCCTGAGGTTTCTATTATACATTCTCTAATGCACTTGAGATGTGTGACCTTGGGTGTTGTGTAGTGGCTACTCCCTATGGTGTGGCTGAAATTGTTCACCTCATTTTGAGATTTTTGTTGTGACAGTGATTGTTTTGACTTACTTATGAATTATGTTTTGTGATAATGGGGCTAGCACTTCTCTTTTGCAATTTCTTATTAAAGGAATGACCACTAAATTCTCTTTTCTTTTCATTTAATTTATGACACTTGTCATGTCTTCGGTGTTGTTAGTTGTCGAAATTGACGGTATTTTTCATTATTTAATGTCAAACTTGACAATTTTACTTCTTGGATTATTTTCTTTCAAAGTTGCTGGTGGTCACTCTGAATGTTTGATAAACCTACCCCTAGTTATGTGTTAAGAGTTTTTTCTATCATGTTCGCTTGATTCTGTGATAGTGTATTAAGGGATAACACCGCGGAGATTAGATCTAGGCATGTTGGGTAATCAAAGAGTGTTGATATTAGTTTAAGGAAATAAAAGTTTATTTTCTATGATGAAATTTATTTGTAACAATTTGGATTATATGATATTTTGGAAGAAGTGTGAATTTGATTAAATGGATTGTGTGATATGCACTAGATAAATATTAATGGTCTAAAAACTTATTATTTTGACAAGTGTTTGGGGATGCTTACATGGATTCTATTTGAGTTATGTTGGTATTGCATGGTTTTTGTATGTAATTATATTTGTAGACACCTAGAATTGTCTTGTTTAATTAAATAAATATTTTTATTTATTTAATTATTTTATCCTGTCTTCTATTAATTAAATAAATCTTATTTATTTAATTAATTCATTAATCCTCTTCTAATCCTTTCCTCATTTAAATAAATAATTTTATTTATTTAAATTTTCCTTTCCCTAAATTAAATAAATATTTTACTTATTTAATTCATCCCACTTTCTCTATTAATTAAATAAATATTTATTTATTTAATTAATTCATTAGCCTTTTTCTTCTATGACACATGTCACTCATCTCTTAATTCTTCTGTTACCTACCTCCTTTATCATTTAATTATTTCCTCTACCTACCCTTTAATCCTAGTCGATCATTTATCTTTACACCTCTCAATCTTATCCCATCATTTCTTATAGTGTTCTCTATATAAGAGGATTCCCTCTTAATTATCAACCCTAATTGTATAATCATCAAAAATCTAATCAAATCAAGCCTTTTGCAATCATTCTATCAACCACAATCCATTCTTTGTTGAGCTCTTGTGTACACATTAAATCTGAGATCAAATATATCAAACAAGATCAATGGAAATAGGAAGAAATGGAGATTCAAACCCTACTAGACATGTAAATGGTATATCTTGGTTTATTTTATTTATTTGCATGGTCTTAGGAATATTCATTTGTGTATGGTGGATCATTTTTGTTGTTAGGCTATGGTTTCATGGTTGATCCTTGTTAGTCTTTCAATATTGTTGTTTCCATTAATCCATTTTCACCATATACATATGAACACATCTATGATCAATACCATCCATATATGCATTATATCCCTCCTCCTCCGCCCGATGGCTCAGGCATGGGGCTATCTCAAAGAGAAAAGATACCACCCAAGAATGACGTGCAAAAACAAATCAAGGATTTGCAAAACAAAATGGCGGGCATGAATACACTAAAGCAACAATATACAATGAAAGATATATGTCCTTACCCATTTGATAGAAGTGTTCCAGTGCCTCCATTCCCTCCACATTTTGTGACACCAAAATTTGATAAGTACAAAGGAAAAGGGGACCTTAAGGCACACATAAGATAGTTTTTCATAGATTGCATTGAGGTACCAAGAGAAGAAACACACTTGATGAGATTGTTTCCACAATGCTCAGGTGAACAAGCAATGGAATGGTTCTCCCAACTTCCACCTAGAATTAAGTCATGGGGTGATTTAGTAGAGGCTTTTATATAGCACTTCTCATACAACATTGAAACAAATGTGTCACCGGATACCTTGTGTAGTACTAAGCAAAAAAATGGGGAATCTTTCTCTTCATTTTTATAGTGATGGAGAGGTCTTGCTAGTCGATGCTCTTGTGATATACCAACAAAACAAATGGTTGAAATGTTCACTCAAAACATCAACAAGGATATTGTATATGAGATATGAAAAGCTTGTTTCTCTACCTTCAAGGAGGTCATTGAGAAAAGAATGTCAACAAAAAAAGTCCTTATTGAACAAGGTGTCATTAAGATATTCAAAGAGAACAAAGAGGAATCAAATGGGAAAGACAAACCCTTCTTTTGGAACAAGAATAAGAACACAGTCAATGATGGGGTAGTAGATGCAAATATTCTGAAACCTAAGATAACTTTCCCCAGTGCAAGTTCCTCTAATACAAACAATCAAGTAAACAATCAAAGGCAATCAAAACCTCGAAGGAAATACACTCTATTGGGAGAACCGATTAAAACATCATTTAAGAAGTTAGTGGCAAACAAGATCATAACACTACCTAAAAATCCACCATATGAGCCAAAAGTAAAACCAAATTGGTGGAATGATGATGAATATTGTGAGTATCACAAGAGTAAAGGGCATCTAACTAACAATTGTCACAGAGTGAAGAATATCATACAAGATCTTATTAACACAAGCAACATAAAACTTGATGGTGACACCTCCAATGAAGAGCATGTGATGTTTAAGGAGCCATTTCCTAAACATGATAAAGGAAAAGATAAAAATACAGACAATCAATCTAATTATGCCAAGACGCCCTATGATTATGATTCTACAATTAATCACATTTCAATGTGTAGACACCTAAAATTAATTAAATTAATATTTAATTAATTTAAGTCTGTCCACATAATTAACTAGTTTAATTGTGTTAATTCCCTTCTTCTAAAGGTTAATTAAATCTAATTTAATCAATCTTATCACTATAGTCTAATAATTAATTTATCAATAAATTAATTATTTCCTCATTTTTCTAAAGTCACCTCACCCATTATTTCTTCTAAAACCCACTTAATTAATTTTAAATAATTAACCTAACTAAAGTGATTCCTACAAATTACTTTCCCTAATCTCCACTTAGCCTAATTAATTGTTCTAGAAGAATAATTATCATTATCCTCCAATTTCATATTTCTCCACTCATTATCTCTCCTCATGTCAAATCCTTCTAACTTTCCCACTTGCACTCTAATCCCTCATTAACCCACCTAATCAATCCCCATAATCATTTGCACATCCCTAATCACCTTTATCCTTTCAAATAAATTCAAATTCTTTGAATCTCCCCATGCATCCTCTTCCCAAGGAATTTTTAATTCATTTATCCATTTAGTCTTCCCATACATCCTCTTATTTTGGAATTTTTAATTTTGAAGTTCCTTCCCCCAAGGAAATTTATATTCTTTTTTCTCTTCCCAATGTACTTGGGAGCTCTTCCCCATGTACCTTGAGAGGTGTGGAAATAATAAATGTCTTTATGGCATATCTCTTGAATCTCACACCTTGTCTCAATCCATGTGCTCCCTCTCAAATGGATCTCAACCCTTCATCCAAAAATCAATCTTGGCCCTTCATTTTGGCCTCCTCTAATCTATAAATTGGAGTCTCCTCTCCTCACAAATCATCCACTTTTCGTACATTCTTATGTTGGCCATTTCATCCACTTCTAATCTAACCTTATGCTATTAATTTGAAATCCAAAATAATCCATCACGCCATCATAATGCCCAAATCTTCTCTCATCTAATCCATATCCATCATCATTCAAATCCAATCCAAATCCAAATAATCTTGCTGTGTGTGGAGATCAATCCACATCCCAATCAAGGAGCTAATCCAAAAACGTTAAGGAGGGGCACATCCTTGGCTTCACCAATAGCTCAATTGGAGGAACAAGAGAGAACTCTCTCTTGCAAGGTATAAGAAACTTGGTTTATACTTTATTTGGATTTTTATGTTTATTTGGATTTAAGCTAACCACCTAACCTTGCATTGGTTTTCCCTTGCTTCATTTTGGCATGCCCAGTGGGACCCACGTCCCAATTTCTAACTTTTGTGTGGGTTTGTAGTGTTTTTAGCTTGCAATTTTTTGCTTTAGTGTGTCATTTTGCACTTCAAAGCATCCGCCTCATTGGTTCAGCATGTCTGCCTCACTGGTTCAACACGTCTACCATCAAACAATGTGAGAGATTTGAAATTTAAATTTTATGACCACCATTTTGTAGGTTTTTGGTCAATTAGCACCTACGCAGGCGTCAAAATGCGTGTTCTTAATGAAAAAATCCTCCTGCCTAACATTTTTTTGAATTTTTCATTAAAAATTGTGAATCAACGTGTGCACTTAGTGAAAAAAATAGTTTCTATAAAATAGGCATAACTTTTCGCTCGGGTGTCAGATTTTAAAAATTCAAAATGAGTTGGAAAGATAACTCAAAGATCTAAAATGGGTTGTCATTATATTTGGTATATAATTTAAAAATAAATAATTTAACACATTCAAAATCAACCCTTATATTTAAACTTTAAATGCATATAATTTCAGAATATGAAATCATTTTTTATTAAAAAAAATTGAAATTACCTAGAAAACCATAAGCAAACTGATTTTGAAATATTTTTTGAGCTAATCATATTAATTTTGCATCTTCTTATTTTTTGAATGCCCAAGATTAATTATCATAAACTACTAATCATTGTTGTAAAACATTTTGTCGATGAAAATCATATTTTTCCACTAAAGTAGATTTCTTTTTCATGTCTTAGTTTACCAAACATATTTTTTAAAGTAAAAAAGAATAAATTTTTTTTATGTCTTGTGCACTTGCACACGTGTAGGGTGGACCCACCATTGTACCAAGTATCCTCTCCCCTCACCTTCGTTGATTTTAGGTGTAAGAGAAACATGATCAACAATGGCTATCTTTTTCTTTTTGTAGTGAGGGGTATTTTTGATAGGGATTTGATAACTTGACAAGGGTATCTTGAATTGGGATACATCAGGGATATTGACTCTCCTGATGCAATCTCGAGCTGGTTTTTTGAGCTACTATATAAATATGTTGGTCAAACGGCTGAGGTGCTAAGTGAATTCAACGTATGTGAGGGCCTTCCCTACATCGATAAGATCAGTTAGAGCCTTAAGTGGCTTTCTTCAAGAATCTATTGTTGGATTGGTGATCCCTCAAAAATTTCACTAACCTTATTTAGTAGCCCAAAATCCCACATTCATAGTGCAGGGGATGCGGATCGTACCCTGAAGTTACCTCTCATGTACCCACTCAAGATGAGACAAGAATTCCCCATATAATAGATCCTTGGATCTATGGGGTAATAGAATATGGTATGCCTGAGAAGTGAGTGCACTATAAGGGGGAGCCAATGCTACCAGAATCTCTATCTATCTACTTGTTTGAGGTATCGCTTGTGCGAGAGGCCTATTAAATAGTTTTCATCTTGCAACCTAAGTTGTATGTCTCATGCATGTCTTCATCTTGTACAAAACCAGTGAAATTTTCTTTGGGCTAATCTAGGCCCCCTTCACTTTCACGCTTTTCATAAATCATTTCTTTGGCCAATGTTCTCGTCATTGTTTTATTTCTCTTTCCAAGAGTAGATAGCATCAAAAACATTCCCAAATTTATTTGACCAAACCCTTCAACCTCCACTTTATCACTGTCAAACCTCTATTTCATCTCTGTTTGCGCTAAACCCCAGATCAATTTTCATCCATCCAAATGACATCAATCCCCAACTAATATCTTTATCCCATCATCAATCCATTCTTGTGTAGCCTTATCTTTCTTCTTCCTTCCATCAATCCCTAATAATTTTATTCTCACCTTGGAGTACTTAGCACATTAACCTAATCAAATCTCCAAAAATCCCAATCAATCAATCAATATTCCTTTAATCCAATCATCAATCAACAATTCTAATCCAGAGTCAAAACTTGGTGAAAGTTTGATTTAAACCTTTATCTTTAATCAATCATAAATTGGATTTTTGTGCTTTGGAAAGAATCTCCCCCAAGTACCTTTGCTTAATAATTTGGATTGATCAAAAGCCTAAATCCTTTTTCCCTATTTTGCATGGACACGTAAGTTCACACTAAGTAGAAGAAGGCTTAATCATTTAGATCCTCTTGCCCTATTTTGATTAGGCATGTAAGTCCACCCTAAGTAGAATAAGGCTTAATCATTTGGATCCTTCACCCTATTTTGCTTACGCACGCAAGTCCACCCTAAGTAGAAGAAGGCTTAATCATTTGGATCATTTTCCCTATTTTGCTTAGGCACACAAGTCCACCCTAAGTAGAAGAAGGCTTAATAATTTGGATCCTTTGCCCTATTTTTCTTAGGCACATAAGTCCACCCTAAGTAGAAGAATGCTTAATCATTTGGATCCTTTCACGCCTCACTTAAGTCCTAATCCAAGGGCTAAGGTTTCATTTTAATCCAAATCAATCTTATCCTAACGGAAGGACCAATCCAATCTAATCAAATTCAATCCAATCCAAGAAAATCAATCAAATCAAATCAATCCAATCTAAAGTTGCTAAATCCTAGTCCTCATCTTCATCTAACATCATATCATTACCTTTTTTCGATCAAGTCTATCCAATCCTAACTTATCACTGCATTCTCAATATTTTGAGGTCACATGTCTACCCAAAATCCACATCCAAACTTCAAAACTTGGTATGAGAAAATGCTCATGGAAGTTCATGGATCACCTTATCAATCATCCACACCTAGCTCATACATGCCTCAAAATTACACAACTTCCACCTATCAATATCTCCCATCCCAGCCCATTTACCAAGTCAATCCCAATTCATCTTGTATCTCTTGTCCTTCTTGGTCTATTATAGCATATATACTATAAAAAAAATAGATGCCCCAAACAAGGGTCATGTGTAGTCCCCCCATCTTCTTGCACTCTACACTTGGGGGCCATGTTATCCTACCATTTAAATTATTAATATTCATTATTCTCTATCCTCATCCTATCTAAGCCCATCCTTCTTCCCTATCATTGATCTTGAATATCCTATCCATATCCTCCATCTCATATTTCTCATTCTATCAAAATGCATCCTCCATTCCTATCTTTGATCTTGACCATGCTAAAGGAAAAATAATATCCATCATGCTTTGGGAAAATACAAGTGTTAATTCTTCCACCATACATATCCCTTGCACAATATTATTCCATATCATACATCTGTATTCACCATCCATATATCCTTAATTGTACTACCTTTAGTGAGGCATTTTTCCTCCTTTGCAACATAGTTCTTGGATCCCCATTCAACCTATCCTTCATCCTTTAGTCTTCATATCCTATCACCATCCATCTCCTTAATCCCTCCATCTCCTATCCAAGCAATCTCCCCATCCATCCATCCTCTTACCAAAACTTGGTTCTCCCTTGTCATTGGTCCCCCTCCATTTATCCTATATCCACAAAGCAATCCCATCATATCATATCGTATTCCCCATACCATCCAATCCTATTGAATCCCCCTCCCACTTTATCTAATCCATTTATGATCCCCATCACAGTGAGCTTTTCCCATCAACTTGAGCTTATACTAACTCACATGTAATCCAAACACCCATCCATACTATGTTAATTAAATCCAAGAAACAATCCTCTCACCTAGAGATCCTACACACCATCTAGTGTCTTGCATCTATCAATCTATCTATACCCTGCCCATCAGGATGCATCCTTCCCATGTCTGGCAATTTATCCAAATTCATCTTCCTGTCCATCAGGATGTATCCTTCGCATGTCTGATAGTCTATGCAAATCCATGTCCTACTCTTAGCAAGAGATATCAGTTTGTTATGTGCATGTTGTTTGCATGATTTATCTTTTTGCTCTGATTTTTATCTTGTGTCCCAGAACTGTACCTATTCAGGGCTTCCCTGATCATCCTATATCTCGACATGTCTTGGTTGGTGTATAATGGGGCGTTATTTTTGTGGTATGGTGTGTTTGATGGTTTCTCTTATATGATCCTACAGTCTTGCATTTACACCATCATCGATGTTTGTGAACCTGTGTACATAGAGATGCCTATTATTTGAGAGTCTAGTCCACGCCTCAGATATTCAAAACATCCCGATTCCTATAATCAATGGGGTTGATTGTTGGCAATTTGGATAAATTTATTATGTGTTGCATTGAGGTTTGTCATTGATGTCAACACTAGCTCTTTTGTTGTCTATCGGGTTCCAGTAGTGTGGTTGGATTGTGATGAACATACTAGGGACATGTTCCTTCTTGTGGAATTGGTTTGGATTGGCTATTCATGTTTTCCAAATGTGTATCACATTCAGTTGGTTCGGGATTTGATGATCTAGATGCTATCATTTGTTCTAGTAAGACTTTTGGTTATGGGTAAGGGTTTTACCAGTAGAGCTTTGTTGAAGATCTTGTGATGAATCCGATAAGTGGTGTTTTCTTGCGGATTCTAGAAGGTTATTAGAATGTTGATGGTTATCTTGTTCATGTTCTAGTTGATTGGTGGTGTTGTATCGAGCACTGGGCCTATTCTATTCTATGTTATTCTGCTAGGTTATGGATCGGTTTATGTAACATGTTGGTTGATGCTCCTGATGCATCATCGGTTGGATTTATTGTTTGGTTTATGTTGTTTCGGTCTTAAGCTGACTTGGTTTATCATTGGTTTGTGATATTATGTAACGGATCTATTGCATTATCCTTTAGGTGGACGACCTAATTGTTTAGGTCTCGAGTTGGTATAAATATGATGTAAGATCTCTTTGTAGATCATGATATGTGAGTTATAGGATTATCTGTATGCGAATAATGTTGTAATTTTATGTAGAGGTTTTGTTCAATCATAGCTGATCGAATTGAGTTTGTGTAAGAGGTTTAAGACCTCTAGTATTGAGCTTAATGGAAACTATATTCAGGCATAGGAGAAGCTATTCTTGCAGTTCAATCTTCATTTAGTCTGACATTTTTTGTTGTCAGTGAGGCTCCTTTTGTAATGAGTAGTATGCTCTAGGTTGTTGGCCTTCTTGTATGTGCAGGCCTCTTATTGTAATATTTATTCATCTGATCACTGGATAGATATTGTGGGTCTCCAATCCCACCATGGTTTTTCCTCTTTAAGGTTTTCTATGTATAAATTTGTAGTGTTATGGTGTTCATATTTGTGGTTGCATTGTTGCTTCTTGCTATATGCTTTTATGTTTACTAGTTTGTGAGTTGCTATGTTAATAAGGTTAAAATTTCTCATTCCAGTAAAACATTGATTAACCCCTCCCGCTCTTAGTATTTTTGGATCCCAACAATTGGTATCAAAGCCTAGTGCCTCAAAGTAAGTCTAATAGCTTGAGAAAGATCTTGAATCTAGAATCTATGGAAATAATTTTGAGGAAGGAACTTTAAGTAGCTCTTGAAGATAATGATGTTGAAAGGTTGAGGAACATGAAGTTACAAGATGACTTGAGATCTGCGAAGGACTTCATCTTTACCCTGTAGGAGAGGTTATCATCTTCTCAAGCTAAATGGAAAGAACTATGTGATCAATTGCAAAATGAGGATGATGGATAGAAGAATGCCCTTAAGAAATTATTTCAGAAGCTAAGTCAGGAGAATGGTTTCATGAAGAATGAAATGCAAGTTCTAACCATTAGGATGTCTAAGGAGATTGAAGACTAGAAGAAGAATGAAGAAAATCTTTCTATATCTCTGAAAGATAGATTTGAGGAATGGATTGGGTTGGAAAATGAGAATGATGTGTTGAGAATTGAATTGGTGCAATCAAAAAACAATGAGAAAGAGTTGGAAAGAATGATGATAATCCTAAGAGGAGATATGGATGCTTCAAATGAATACAAAGAAAAGTTCAGGGTCAGTTCTACACAACTTTATGAATTGCCAAAGGATCATATAGACACTGGACACACTAGAGGTCTTGGATTTGAGTATGGAGAAATCTCCGGTATTGCAAATTAGGAAAATCCATTAGACAACCAGAATTAGTGATCACCGGTAAGACAATCCAATACACATTAATTTAGTGGTAGATTCTTTGTTTGCAATAAGTTTGGTCATAGAGAAAGTCAATGTACAAATATAACAAATCATAATAATAATGCAGTTTTTGGTCACTGTTCAAATTGTAAAAAGTATGGTCATAGGAAAAAAGATTGTAGAATGAATATAAGATTTCAGGCATGTGGAAAGTTTGGACATATGGCTAATCAATGTAGGTCAAGGAATGATCAAGGATACAACAAGGCAATTTAGAAGAACAATGTGTTGGAAATTGATAGTCTATTGGTTGGTTTCACTATGTTGTCATTGATGGCAATATGTTTTTGGGTTTCAACTTCATATGGTATACCAGCAGGTACTTCACAAATTCTACACCGGCACCGACAGGTCAGGAAGATTTCTTTGGTCAATAGCAATGCAGGACGACATGGTATATTAAAACTTATCAGTATTGGAGGCCGACTGATCTTGGATCCAACATCGGCAACTTGTTTTAATGTTTATTCATTTCTGTTATATGGTGACATGTAATTTGATATTGTATATATCTTTGTAAGCCAACATAAGGCATAAATTTGTATAGGGTATATACGACAGATTAATTAGATCATTTTGATAAAGTAAGGGAGGTAATGCAATGTATTATGATGCAAATGTAATGCAAAATATATCAGAGAGACTATGCATGTGAGGAATTTATTATAAGGGTTATTCCGATAAAAGGGGTTTAGGCTTTCAATGAGAATAGACAGAGCTTAAACCAAAACTATATTCTAACATAGAAGATGCTATCCTAGTAGTTCACACTTCTCCAGATTGTTATCTGAAATTTTATGTAGTTAGTGAGGCTCCTATTGGGATTGAGCAGTGTTCTCTAGGCTGTAAGCCTTCCTAAAAGTGTAGGCCCATCATATATTGTAATATCTCTTCATATGGCCAGTGGATTGATATTGTGGGTCACAAATCCCACCATGGTTTTTCCTCATTGAGGTCTTCCATGTATAAATCTATGTGTTATGGTTCTCATTTATGTGTTTGGCTTATTGGTTGCTTTACTTCTTTCAAATCTGTTTATACCGGTATACTAGTTGGTGCATGAATGTTTTGTTAAGGCTAAAATCTACTATTCTGGTATAACACTGATTCACCCCCCCCCCCTTAGTGTTATTGGTTTCCAACAATGGGTATCAGATCCTTGTGCCTCAGAGGAAGTTTAACAACTTGAGGAAGATCTTGAAACTCGAACCATTGAAAATCGCTTTGGAGAAGCAGCTTGAGATGGCACTTGAAGATTATAATGCTGAAAGATTAAAGAACTTAAAGCTACAAGATGAGTTGAATTCCCATAAGGAATTCATTATTGTCCTAAAAGAGAGGCTATCATCTATTCAAGCTAGGAGGAAGGAACTTTTGCAAAATCAGGATGATGAAGAGCAAAATGCACTTAAGGAACAATGTCAGAAATTGAGCCTAGAGATCATGGTTATGAAGAGCTATATGCAAGCTATAGCTATGAGGATGTCTAAGGAGATTGAGGACATAAATAAAAAGGAATAAAATCTTGTTGTATCCCTGAAGAACAAGTTTGAAGAATGTGGTAGGTTGGTTCATGAAAATGATATGTTGTGAACTGATTTAGTACAATCCGAGAGTAATGATCATGAGCTTGAGAGACAGATGATAATACTAAGAGATGATTTAACTGCTGCAAGTGAGTACAATAAAAAATTCAAGATCATCTCAGCACAACTTGATGATTTATTGAAGAGACAGAGGCAGATTGGAGATTCCAGTGGACCTGGATTTGAGCAAGGATAGAGATCTAGTACTGCTAATGAAGATCAAAACCATAAGGCACCTGTAAGACAATTCAATGGTAGATGTTTTGTTTGCAATAAATTTGGTCACATGGCTAGGCAATGTAGAAACAGAACAAATCAAAACCCTGATTCTACTCCCGATAAATGTTCTAAATGCTATAAAATTGGTCATAAGATAGAAGATTGCAGAATGAATGTAAAATGCTATGCTTGTGGAAAATTTGGACATATGACTAATCAGTGCAGGTCAAGCAATTTCACTGGTTTTAGCAAAAGAATTCAAAAGTGTAGTCAGTGAGGCTCCTATTGTGATTGAGAAGTCTGCTCTAGGCTATATGCCTTCCTTCAAGCACAGGCCCATCATATATTGTAATATATCTTCATATTGCCAGTGGATTGATATTGTGGGTCACAAATCCCATTGTGGTTTTTCCTCATTGAGGTTTTCCACATATAAATCTGTGTGTTATGGTTCTCATTTATGTGTTTGGCTTATTGGTTGCTTTAATTCTTTCAAATCTATTTATACCAGTATACCGATTGGTGCATGAATATTTTGTTAAGGCTAAAATCTACTATTCTGGTATAACACTGATTCACCCCCCCTCTCATTGTTATTGGTTTCCAACACAATGTTACTTGTTATGCATGCAACAAAATAGGACACACTGCTAAATTTTGTAGAAGCAAGAACCTACCGGTAGGAAGTGATAAATATAATGAGAAAGGAAAGCAGAAGGTTGATGATATTCAGAAGGAACATTAGAAGAAGTGGGTTATGAAGATCGAGGATCAACCGATAGAATCAAATGCCCTAGATGTTCATTCGGCTGAAGCATATACCCGAGTTACTCAACTAATAGAGAAGAATGTTCCTACACCGATAAGAAACTCATCTAGTATCTAAGGAATTCTCCTTAGGGGGAGGCAAATTGATGGTAGATGTTGCATTAGCCCTGGTACTGGTCTGAAAGCCTATTTCAAATCTTTGGAAAAGTCATGTTTAGATTTTTGTCAAATGGATAAGGACATATTTCTTGAAGTGAGTATCTTCTAACATTTCCTCTCTACATATCTTGAATTTGTGTTTGCAGTGTTTGTAGTTGTTGTGTGAGAGTTGTGATAGGATTATCAACATGATTTGTTCTTGCATAACCATGATTTTGTATTCTAGGAGGATCTGGATCTCTTCTTGTGTCATCTCTAGTCCTTCTTGTATCTTCATTAGGTTGAACGGCATTCAAAATTTCTACTTCATCTATTTTGGGCTTGTAAGTTTCCTCATTCATTATGGTGTTACTCGGAATTGAAATGTCATTCATTTTTAGACCAAAGATATCCTCATATTGTTCATTACTAGGAGGAGAGTCACTTTTCTTTTGTGTCAATTTGTTCACATCAAAATATTGGGGGAGTGTAGTACCAATTCTTGCTAACATTAGGAAGTGTTTTTCTTTGTCTCTCTCCAATATTTTCTTCATAAATTTATTGAATTGGGGATCTTTTCTGATGTCTTTGACATGTTGTTCTATTATTTCTTCTTCAACTTGTATTTCATCTTCGTGTTCCATGGTTCTATGTTCTTCAATTACTTCCAATGTTTCGATTTCTGTCTCTATGATCTTTCACCTCTAAGCTCTGGTTAAAATGGGCATACACATATGTTAGATATTGTGCTAGAATTCAACTGTCTACAAGTTGTTTTGACAAGGGATCAACTTGTTGGTTCCCAAAACCACAGATTGGAAAACCAAAAGACTTGTCAAATCCTCAAGTAGTCCAATTAGCCTTGGCCAATGAACAGGGACAATCAAGGACTAGATCCCTCTGCACTTTAGGCTCCATTGAACCTAGGTGGGTGTGCCTCTTCCTCTAAAGCACAAAAGAGGTTATTTGTAGTGGATTTAAAGCTTTTAGAAAGTTTACACAACAGGCAAATTATTGTTCTGCAACTATGCTTTATCATGTGCTTTAACTAAATGCTTTGAAAAGAAGTGATTGTGAATGTATATTGAAAATGAGATTGCGGTCAAGACTTAAATGAAATCTACATAGATCAATTCATATAGAATTTGGGAAGAACATTTCTCTATAAAGGACCTTGAATGCATACAGATAAAAACCTTAAAAGATCAATAATAGACTCATGCCTCTATTGAGGGATATATATGACACTTTGTGGACAAAATATCTTATCAACTCAAGAGACAATTTCTCATCAACTATGAAGGTTCAGTATGCGTTACACAAACAATAAGAACTCAATCTTTCACTTAATGCAATGACATGTGATTCATATCATAGAAAATCTATAAACATATTTATCAAGAGGATAAATATAATCATCAACACAAAAGTGTACACAATATTTGGAAAAAGCAACAGTGAACCTTGTATATTAATCTTTAGGAAATAATTGAATACATAAGTTGCACTTCCAGATACTCCATTACAGATTTCTTGCACAAAATGATACTTCTTATTCCTATAGACTTCCCTAATACAAAATGACATTTAGTCCTTACAGTAGTATGTTGTTCCCATGACTCTTTGGTTGTTCAAATTCAAAACTTTTTTCTGATGCATTTTTATGTCGGGATCGGTCAGAAAATAATTAAAAGGTAGGTCAGAACTTCTCCAATTCTCATGAAATCTTATGGGTACATAGTCCCATATACCAAAGAAACTTTCACCAAATGGTTTTCCAAGAACTTTTCTGAGCGTGTAGATTTTAATCACCAAAGTTGACAACTTTTTAATCATAAAATTTTCACTGACAAACATCTAAAAATTGTCTTTACTTCTACCTTCAAAAATATGAGAAATAGGCTAACGAAGATCTGAAACTTGGAAAATAGTTTTATTTCCATACAGGGAATCATGTGGACTACTTCATCTGATAAGATGTCTATCCAACCAATAGATGTTAAAATCCAAAAAGAGCACTTGGTCAACATTGTAATCCTGCAAACAACAATTCTGAAAAACTCCATTTGGTTTTAGCCAATAAAAAATAGCAAATATATTCACAACACTTTGAAATTAAGCATCGGGCTTCATTAAGATGAAGATAATATGCACAAATAATTATTTTTACATAAGGGTTTAATCGGAATGAACTATCAATGCATATGACCTTTCAATTCCTAATTTATACATTCTAAGAAAATATACATAGATTAGCCTCAAGAGAAACAAGAACTGTTATCAAGAGGATCTACAATTTGGCATTGAACATATTTATGATATACAAAATGCATATGAACAATTAAATTGACATAATATTGCTTAGGTGAGAAGAAATTATTATTCAAAAAGGCGTACATGGAATGATTTTGCCTTTGCAACCACATACATACCTAGAAATCGACCACCTTGTTCATGCACCCAACCTAGTTTCTTAGAGTTGGAAATAGAAGAACCTCCTTGATTATAGATGCTACACATGAATGAACATATAAATCTTCTTTTTGGCATGAATTTGGAACTCTAAAATTTGAAAATTTTAGGGTTCCAACAATGGCTCTTTCAGGGGACATATGCTCCATGTGAGCATAGAGAGATCTTAGCTATCTCTAGATAAGAATACCATTTGATACTATTCCCTCCTATATACCGTCATCCGAATTAAATTGAGTGGCCCTAGGCCCCCCAAAAATTGATATTACTTTTTCCCTCTGTCAAACACTTGACTCTGGTTCTGTAAACTTGTGAACTTTATGAATATATCACTCTCACTTCCCTCAACATTTATAATCCTCTTCTCTATTTTATCACATTTATCACAAGTGCGTTTCATTAATATTACTTGGTTTACAAATAAGTAATTACACTCACATCTTGGTGCAAATTGTGTTTTATGATTTTTAACCTTATACTCATCTTTCCATTATTCTTGGCATTCAAATGAAAACCTTAATGTTTCATCATATGCGTCCTTTCTTCAAGAAAATAAATGAACCTCACTATACATAATTTTTACATGGGTGTAATTTTCACATAGGATTTCAAAATCATAAATTTGAATGTCCTTTTTACCTTGAAATGTATTTTCCAACTATGCAATATTCTTAGGAGGGAAAATAAAAGTCTCTCCACTTCCTCTGCCTTGAAAAATATTTGGATATCCCAATGAAATATTCGCATTAGGCTCTGCACAACCCTTGCTGTAGCATTCCAAATGCTTTACTCCTCCCTGATTGTAATGTATATTTTTCATTTTTACCATCTCTTTATTTTGGCAAAATATTTCATTTCCTTTAACTAGGAAAATAGGGCACACATAGGAACCCTTTTCACATATCATTTTATCATAGTAAAAATTTGAAAAAATTTTGACATTATTTTTTAGAGAGAACCTTGTGGTAGATTTTCTTTATAATTCCCTTCTCTTAGAGTATTATCCAAACCTTGAGGAAATACTTCACATTTATCATATAATAGATTTGGGCATATATTATCCTCGTGACTATTTTGCAAAAATATTTCATCCTTCTTACCTCGCAGTATTGTCATGTTCTCTTTTATAATCTTTGTGTATACTACTTTTGCAAAATTATTTTCACGCATATTTTCTTCTACTTCTCCACACAATGGATGAGTATAAAAGTTATGCATACCTTCATTAAAACTCTTTTGTGGTTGATCACATGCTTTATATTTTGGAATAATGTCTTCACAAATATCCTCTATAGAGACATCGTCCTGTGGATAAAATGTATGTATATCTATTTCACAAAATGGATTAGAAAAAAATTCATATCTTGGAAACCTTTCTTCAATTTCCTCTGGAGATTTTTTGTACTAAATATTTGAAAAACTATTTCTAGGAACACATCCCCTATTATACTCATCATCGTGTATGAATTCCTTTGACATATTTTCCTCGGAATCATCACTTCATCAAATACACCCTGCATGTTCCTTAATCCATTAATCTGTTTATTCTAAAACAAATTGGGACCATTTTTTGGATTGTATTTTTGATATTCTATATCTAATAATTTGGAAGTTTCTTCCACACTGAGACATTCATCATTTTGATATTGCATATTGTCTATTTCCATACAGGTCCCATCAATAATGGAATCTTCTTCAATCTAATCCAAACTTCCTTGATCATCAGGGTCCTTTGTAAGTTTTATCCTGCATTCATTATCTTCTACAATCATTTCACCAAGTAGATACTTGAGCAAATTATACAACTAAGAGTCATACCCTATCTTATGTATCTTTTTTAATAACTCATAAAATGGAGGCTTAAAATCTGAAGATATATCTTGATAAAATTTGAACATCCTCATGAAGAAATCTACTGTAGATTCATCTTCTTGTCTTTTTATATTTAAAAATTCATCTAAGGGAGACACATAGGATTCTGCTTCCATAGTGTATTTGTGATCTTCCTCTAGCTCATAGCACATGCTTCCTTCTTCACCTACATCATGAAATACATCAAGGAATGATTGCTACAAATCCCTCCATGATGAGATGCTTTGTGTAGGGAGTGATTCATAAGATTCTCTTGCATAATCCTTCAATATCCTAACGAATAGTTTCATCACATAATATTCTGCATAAATCTCTTAATCCTTTAAGAATGTATAAAATACATCCAAATGATCAATTGTTGATTCATCATATTCCACATGGAATTTTGGTACAAGTTGTGAAAGTTTAGGGAATAACTTGTTTGGAATATATTGAAAGCTACTGAGATCCAACAGCCTGATGCCATCTGGAATAAAAGGCTTTCTTTGAAATATTTTCAAAAAGGAAAATTTTCATCTCCCTCTGGGTCTCTTCCCCTAGTAGAGTCACCAATTGAAATAAAAATTCTTATTAGGTTGAGTCGCCACCTCCTATGGAGGAAAAATTACTTATTAAGATCCAGGGTTCTTCCTTCCAGTAGAGCACCTTAAATGAGATTCGGGAATTGATATTTTACAGACAACTCCCTAGCAGAGTCACCAATCTATTGTGTGACTCGGATGGGGAAAACAAAACTTATCAAATCTTCAATGAAAAAGCACCAGAGCTTCTAGGTGAATGTCAAACTATGTATGACAACTCCCTAGCAGAGTCTCCAATTTGTTGGTTCCCAAAACCATAGATTGGAAAACCAAAAGACTTGCCAAATCCTCAAGTAGTCAAATCAACCTTGGCCAATGAACAATGACAGTCAAGGACTAGATCCCTTTGCACTTTAGCCTCAACTACACCTAGGTGGGTGTGCCTCTTCCTCTCAAGAACAAAAGAGGTTATTTATAATGGATTTAAACCTTTAAGTAGGTTTACACAACTGGCATATTATTGTTCTACAACTATGCTTTATTATGTGCTTTATCTGAATGGTTTGAAAAGAAGTGATTGTTAATGTATATTGAAAATGAGATTGCTTTCAGGACTTAAATGAAATATGCATAGATCAGTTCATATAGGATTTGGGAAGAACATTTCTCTATCAAGGACCTTGAATGCATATAGATCAAAACCTTAAAATATCAATAACAAACCAGTGCCTCTATTGAGGGATATATATAACACTTTGTGGACAAAATATCTTATCAACTCAAGAGACAATTTCTCATCAACTATGAAGGTTCGATATGTGTTACACAAACAATAAGAACTCAATCTTTCACTTAATGCAATGGCATGTGATTCACATCATAGAAAATATATAAACATATTTATCAAGAGGACATAGATAATCATCAACACAAAAGTCTACACAATATTTGGAAAAAGAAACAATGAACGTTGTATATTAATCTTCAGGAAATAGTTGCATACATAAGTTGCACTTGTAGATACTCCATTACAGATTGCTTGCATAAAATGATACTTCATCTTCCTATAGACTTCCCTAATACAAAATGACATTCAGTACTTATAGCAATATGTTGTTCCCATGACTCTCTGATTGTTCAAATTCAAAACTTTTTTCTCAGGCATTTTTATGTCGGGATCAGTCAAAAAACAATTTAAAGGCAGGTCAGAACTTCTTTGATTCTCATGAAATCTTACGGGCACATAGTCCCATATACCAAATAAACTTTTACCAAACAGTTTTCCAAGATATTTTTTCAGCGTGGAGATTTTGATCACCAAATTTGACAACATTTTAAAAGGAAAAATTTCACTGACAAACATATGAAAATTGTCTTTACTTCTGCATTCAAAAATATTAGAAACAGGCTAACGAAGATCTGAAACTTGGAAAATAGTTTTATTTCCATACAAGGAATCATTTGGACCACTTCATCTAATAAGATGTCTATCCAGCCAATAGATGTTAAAATCCAAAAAGAGCACTTGGTCAACATTGTAATCCTGCAAACAACAATTCTGAAAAACTCCATTTGGTTTTAGCCAATGAAAAATAGCAAATAGATTCACAACACTTTGAAATTCAGCATCGGGCTTAATTAAGATGAAGATAACATGCACAAATAATTAGTTTTACATAAGGGTTTAATAGGAAAGAGCTATCAATGCATATGACCTTTCAATTCGTGATTTATAAATTCTAAGAAAATGCACATAGATTAGCCTCAAGAAAAGCAAGAACTGTTATCAAGAGGATCTAAAATTTTGCATAGAACATATTTATGATATACAAAATGCATATGAACAATTAAATTGACATAATAGTGCTTAGGTGAGAAGAAATTATGATTCAAAAAGGCGTACTTGGAATGATTTTGCCTTTGCAACCACATACATACCTGGAAATTGACCACCTTGTTCATGCACCAAACCTGGTTTCTCGGAGTAGGAAATGGAAGAATATTCTTGATTATAGATATTACACATGATTGAACATATAAATCTTCTTTTTGGCATGAATCTAGAACTCTAAAATTTGCAAATTTCAGGGTTCCAACACAACTGTCAATGTAAATGTGATAGAGTGATATGACACGAAAACATGGTCAAGTATTTAAAAGTTTGCAAGTTTTTCGATCTTCAGTTTTGGAGTGAAATGATGATGATTTGATAAACACCAATTCCAATAGGAACAATATATCCTATGATGTGGGACAAGGTTATCATGACCAAACATTGTAGTTTCATGATAAAGGATGATCCTGATGAGAAGCTATGTTTTGGGTGATCAGTTTATCAAAGAGGGTGATGATGCATTTTGAGATGTTTATATGAGATTTTTCCAAGATCTAGAGCTCAATGAAAAATACAATGGAGAGAAAAAATAATGATAGGAATAAACTGTATTCTATCAAGATAAAAATACTGATCAACTAGATCATCAATCGTTACATACAATGAATATGAGCCTGCTTATATAGGCAAGGCTATATAGATATGTGAGCACACAAACATGACATGTGGCTCAATAAGAAACAAGGGTAAGTAGGAAATAGGTGTGGTTAGGTAGGAGAAACAACATAATATTCCACATGAGGTGGATCACCCACTGAATGTGGAGTGTAACAACAAGATCACACCATAAAAGGTGGAAATTATCCTACACACACTATCCCAATGTGGTACAAACACCCAAGTGTCTCATACCCAAACTACTATGAAATGCATTTCCTAAGTAAACTTAAGTAAAGTGTAATAATATCCAAGATGAATAATTATTTATACCAACACCCCCCGTTAAGTGCAAGTTAGGGGAATGCACTAAAGTCTACAATGCAACTAAGAAATGCAAGATGGGTCCCAACTACAAGGCCATGTTAGGTACCCATGTACAAATGCAAAAGCATGCAAACCAATGCAATGAAATCTCTCACAAAGTGGGGAAAGAGAGAAAAACCCAATGCGAAAAAACCCTCCCCCAAAAGAGAGATGAAAATTAGATACAAAGAACTCCCATAGAAGTATGTGAAGGACAAAATCCCATGTGAGGAAAAAGTCCCTCCCATATGAGAGAAGAAGAAGAGAGACTAGGAAGCCCCCCTTAATATGGAATCTGCACCAATGATAGAAGCTCGAAGATGAATGAAGAAATTGCTCCACGAACGTCGAACCACATTCCTCCCCTTAGGAAGAAACAAAACCAAAGGTGGATCCAAAAAGTCTCCCCAACCATGAAGGGAAGATGAAGCAAAAATACTCATGATGAAAGGAATCTCTGAAAACTGCTCAAGTGTCCCCATGTCAATGCTGAAAGGTACCTCGTCCAAAGGTGCTAAACTACGCCACACTGTTGAAAAAGGAACTCCAAGATCTAGTGGAGATGAATGTAGAAAAATTTCCAAAGACTCACGTGTCTCCTCAAAAGATAAAGAGACCTCCTCCAAGTGGTGTACAAAAGTATCCACAATCATGTCAACCTCTAAAGATTGATCATGTAGAGAAAGCACAAGAGGGTTAGAGTGATCCCTCGCAACAATCAAACAAGGATAAACTTCATCAAAGAGAAAATGAATTTCATCAATGGTGTCTCCCAAATCTGCAATGTAGGAGTCCACAAACAAACCTGCAATGTCTGTCAAGTAGGCATCCCAATCAACTAAAGCTGGAAGACATGAAATATCCTATTGCATTGAATCATAAGAAGGAAAAACTATCGCACTAGCTGCATCATCATGTGCAATAGGTGGTGTGATATCAATAGAATGAAATGATATGCAAGGCTCAAGAATGGGGTCACATGTGAGAATCCCCAAGTTCAAATGCCCAAAGTTCTCCTAAAAATCTGAATCATCAACATAGGAAGAATCAACCTCATTAATAGGACCAAAATCTAAAAAAGAGTACAACTGAGATGCATGATCAACCATCCCAGTCGCAATGGTAGCTCCACTCTCCAAGTCTCTAATGATAACTAAATTAGGTGTAAACTCCACATTTTTCCTAGTTGCCCCATATGTGATTTGATAGATGGAAAGAAGATTATTTGTCAAGTGGGGTACACACAACACATCATTGAAGGAGTTATCCCCAATGGCAATAGATCCTTTTCCAATCACATCCATGTATGTATTATTGCCCATCAAAATTTGTGGCATTTGGCAAGGCTCAAATGTAGAAAACATAGACTGTGAAGATGCCATATGATGAGAAGCCCCTAAATCCAGAAGCCATCTCCCTGAATTAGGACATGTAGTAGCACAAAGAGCTTATCCCTTTCCTTTATCTGTCCCAAAAGAGTGATCCTTTCCTTTATCCTTGGAAGAAGAAGCTCATGTAGACATTCTAGAAGGTAGGTTGATTCTATTCTTCTCAAGAAGATTCTTCAACTCATCAATATCCTTCTTATAACAATGATGTTCATCATGTCCTGACTTCTTGCAATATCCACAAAAAAGGGTGTCCTTATATGATTTCCTCTTAGGTGCGAATGGTGAATCACCTTGTTGTGGAGAGGAAGATTGTGCTCCATCTTGTTTTGGTTTAGACTTAGGTTGCTTTTGATTCTTGCCTTTTCCTTGAATACTTTGATTCCCTTTGTTAGCCACCAAAGCTTGTGACTTTGAAGATTTGAGAATGCCCATTGTGGTCAACTTAGATTGCTCAAGTATCAACATCTCCATGAATGAACAAATGAGGGAGAAGTGTATGAGGAGCCTTGAGCTAACCTATGGGTGTGAAAGCTAGATACAAAGGCTGCATACTCTGAAGGAAGCTTTTCCAACAAGTTATAAACCAATTGAGCATCTTTTTTGTCAATTCCACAATCCTTTAGCTTTGCTCTTAACTCAGTTCCTTTTGTGACATAATCTTCGATTGTATCAAAATCCTTGGGATCCAAAGTTGTGAGTTCACTATCAAGTTTGTAGCCCTTAATCTGATCAACTTGACCATACAATTTCTTAAAAATATCCCAAGCCTCTTTAATTGTTGTACACTTATCAATGTGAAAAATGAGGTCATCTTATACATACTTTCTAAGAGTTCCAAGTGCCATAGAATTCTTAGTAAGCCATTCAATTTGAGCATTAGGATTAGCCATAGGATCAGGTGTTGTTGTTATAGTTTCATTTACATAATGAATGAGTCTTTTTTCCATTAGCTTTCTCCATGTCTTAATCTTCCATGATGCATAATTATGAGGAGTTAAAAGTGGAAATTTAGGAGAACCCATAGTACCAAAAATGAAAAAACACAAGATAGAAAGGGACAATCACACAAGACACCCCCCCAAAATACTCAATCAAGAAACCCCCCCCCAAAAAAAAATGGTGATTTTGGCACTTTATACTTAGTGCGTATACAATGGCCCACTTGAAAAACAAGGCAAAGTGAACTTCTAATTTCAATTTACAACTTCTCAAAATGAGATCTAAGAGACTTCAAAAAATACTGCTAGTGATCTAAACTGAGATCCAAGCAAAAACAAGTACCAAATATGCCAAGAATGGCCAAATACTAAAAGTGCAATTTCTACTTAAAATCACTGCAAACAAATGGCAGATTATGAAAGTAGAAAAAAATTATGCACTTTAAAAAAAAAATGACACCTAAAAATGAGGTCGTATGACCCCAAATGAAGCCTCTGAAGTTGCAAAATCGGGGATTACTCAGCTACAGTGATAAAGATATGCATTTTCTGAAAAACCTATGCATCAAAATGAAAAACCATCTATACCACTACGGGGAGCATGAAATTCTACCCCAAATCAAAAAAAATTGCACTGAAAAATGAGTTTTTTGAGCCTAAGATATCACCATTTGAAGTTCGCCTATAAAACTCAAAAATGCAAATGGAGAGGGGGTGACCATAATGATGATGTCATCATAGAATATTCTTTGATTTGACCATATCCTGATGCTAATAAAAACTCTTTTCCTTTTTCAAAAAAAGATTACTGAATTTTTTTTTATTAAAAAAACTTTAAAAAAAAAGTAAATGGAGGTACCCACGTGGGGCCTCCTTACCACACACTCCACATCCAACACAAGTACCTACGTAGGGTCTGATAATAAATAAATTTCAGCTGATTTTTAAGAAAACAATGTATCCTTATGTGGGTAGACAAATGAAAGATCCGATCTCCAATAGATGGTGTTGTAAACTTACTCACTCACCGCAACAAAGGAATGCATGGGTTTAGGATGTGCATGAGGGTGAAAATCAAGCATCTGACAAAATGATCAAACTGATATGTAGAAAGCTTGGTATAGAGGACTCCAGCAGCCATAATTAACACTTAAATTTTTGGTTTCAATAGCAACTAGCCCGATCAATGCCACCAACACTCTTTGCAAAATCCATGGCCTATACTTAAATATGCAAGTCCAAATCTTTGTTGCTGCTACAAGGAAATGTGCATCAATCTACAAGATCATAATTTTTTGACCAATAAATCATGATCTTTGAAAAATATAATAGATCTCCTGTCAAACATTGATGTGTAATAAAGCCAATCAGATCTGGAAACACAACAATCGCCAAATGGAAAGAAAATTGATCTATCATAGAGCCCGATCTGGTAGAATCTTGCCAATACAAAGTACAAGAGTAAAACTAATATCCAATCGGTCTGCAACAATCTCCAACGAATAGATCAACCTGTTCAGGGAGGGGAAGTTTCCTCTGCAATATACATAGGTCTATTAATAGAGCACCACAGAAACCCGATCAAGGCAAAAAAATGTCTATGTATCGACAAAGAAATTAACAATCATGGGCCAATCCAAGTGAATGAAACTGTCAAATACACCATAAATAGCCCGATGCAATACAAAATATTTTCCCAAGACAAATATACTTCACAGAAAATAAACAATGATAAACAAATTTCAGCAGTCTACTGTTGAGAGGAAAATGCCCTTCAACAAAAAAAAATGCTACAAAACCAATTCTACCCGAATATAGGCAAATTTGTAGTCAAAATTTATGGAAACGGCCTCTGGATTCAATCGTGATGTCCAAATCGTTGTATGACACCCCAAAAAAATTAAGATCCCCAAATCCAAAAATTGAAGCCTCCAAAATGTCTCCAAAAGACTAATCAATGAAGCCCTATAGGCTCTGATACCATGTGAGATTTTGCCAAGATCTAGAGCTCAATGAAAAATAAAATGGAGAGACAAAATAATGATAGGAATAAATAGTATTCTATTAAGTTGAAAATACTGATCAACTGGATCATCAATCGTTACATACAATGAATATGAGCCTGCTTATATAGGAAAGGCTATATGGATATGTGAGCACACAAATATGACATGTGGCTCAATAAGAAAGAAGGGTATGTAAGAAATAGGTGTGGGTAGGTAGGAGAAACAATATAATATTCCACATGAGGTGGATCACCAACTGAATGTGGAGTCTAACAACAAGATCACACCATAAAAGATAGAAATTCTTCTACACACATTATCCCAATGTGGCACAAACACCCAAGTGTCTCATACCCAAACTACTATGAAATGCATTTCCTAAGTAAACTAAAGTAAAGTGTAATAATATCCAAGATGAATAATTATTTACACCAATAGTTTAGATCTTGAACATGTTCAGGGTGAGTACTTGAAAATATTGAGGTGTTTATTTCTAAAGTCTGATTTGACAGATGATAACTTGACCAAGTTAGCCAAGAAGACAATCCAAGTATAAAATCACTGATAACATGTGTTTATGATCACTATAAACTCACCAAGCAAATTTGACAGTCCTGAAAAAGATGTGCAAGAAGACAACTCTGGACCAACAAAGACAGAAATTCATACGATAGTTTAAGCAGCTTCAGATGACAATACATATAGGCCCATACGATAAATTAGGAATTTCATATGAAAAATCAAAAGTTTGTATGACAATTCCCACTAAGGAAAACGATAAACTAGAGGCCTCGTACGACAACACTCACTGATCAAAATGATAAACTGGAGGACTCGTACAACAAAACCTACTGAGCAAAATTATAAACCAGAGGACTCGTACGACAAAACTTTCTGAGAAAAATGATAAACCAGAAGGTTCTTATGACAAAACATAAGCTCATACGACTCAAGACAGAATAGAGGTAAAAATGTTGTTTGGACAGATTTTTGATCATTGAAGTTTGATGTTTTGCTTATGTTTTCCAGTTTTAAATATGATAAGTGACCTCAAGCACATTACGCTACCTAAGGAAGTTGGCTGAGAGAGAAAACCTTTGCTTGCAAGTTTAGGTACACACCCAATAGCTAATCAGAATATGGTTGTTGAGTCTCTCTCAACGCCGTATTATCTGACTCCAAACACTGATGGGGGTATGATATGGAAAGTGTCTCGGGAGAGTTACTATCTCTCTTGCACAAAGATTATAACCCTTTTGGATGTGAATCGGGTAGCTTCTAATTGAATTGGAACTAGTAAGGGATCCGTTCGATGTGTCGGGGGATAATACTTAGTTAAGAGATCTCCTAGCCTTGAAAACAAGGGTTTGATATACCCAAAGGTATTGAGGAGAGCTATTCCCAAGCATTTTCGTTGACTTGATTTTTATCAAATCACATTTACTTTATAGTGGGTTGGATTACTTGGCATTAGTCGTTCCCACTTAGGTCACTCCCCTCTCACCAGCCTTAATGGCTAAGAGTTATTATCTCTTTAGGAGGGTAGGCCCACCGAAGATATGCACTAATGAAATAAAAGGATGAGTCTAGCTTTCTAATCACCTAAGAAATGTGAGAGAATACTCTCCTATCATCAAAACCCATAAAACATAATTGTTCATTTCCATTAGCAAAAACAAGTGTGCCTAGAAAATTTAAAGAAGACATAGATTTAGTTGAGTCCTCCTAGGCAACCTGCAAAATAGATGCATTAGTAGTCATGATGTGTTTGGGTGAAATGACACTTTGACAAGTGTAATCTTCAACCATCGTCTTGCAAAAACCAGCTAGGCTGCCAAAAAACACACAAACAGACCAGGGTTAGCATTAGTAATAATCAAATTGAAGCATGAAAACCCTAAAATGCAAACTGCTTTATAAACACAGAAGTAGAATTTCTTACGACACAATTTACTTGACCATATGAGTATCCTTCCAGGGTCGTATGAGTGCAAAATGGAGCTCGTACAATAATTGAGTCTCCTTAAAAGCTCGTACGAATCAGGAAGAATTATCATTTCAGTGCACAAAGGAGCTCGTATGACACTGAAAAGTGGCTCATATGATATTCTGATTCCAACCCAGCCAGAAATGAAAATTTGATGATCTTGAGAGGCCAAAAATGAGATTTTCGGCCCCCCACAGTTGGCACCAAAATGTCGTGCTCTGTAAATTGTGATACCTGCAGCTGCAACAAAAAAACACTCAGTAGATCATTACAAGCATTGTTAGCAAATAATAAGTAAACAAAGATGAACCATGACAAAGTGACCTAGCACCTCCTAAGAGATGCGAGTATGAATTTTCTCTCAGATCTGGATAAACAATCCCAGTGACTTGACTACACCTAGATGGAGGATTTGAAATGATAATGATATGCAAAGATGAGATTGATTATGCTAGATTGATCCAAGAGACTAATAAAGATAATGATATGCATGATTTAAGCTATGATGATGATGCAATTAAGCTAGAAAAGAGATTGATTAAGTTACATGATTCAACAATTATGCTACAAAATGATCAAATTAAACTAGATCTAAGATGCAATTGCCTATAATAACAATGCTCAAATTATATGCTAGAATGGATATGCGTATAGTAACAATGCATAAGATAAAAATGAGATGGGATCCTTATTGCTCCAAAATGGGGGATATTTATAGGATTTCCAAGGCTAGGGGTGAGGTGGCAGGAATCAACAGTCAAGATTGAGTCTTAAGATATCAAGGTTGAAATTGGAGGAGGTTGAAGAAGAGGTTGGAGGAAGAGACACTTGTCATCTCTACGGTGAAAAGTGTCAAGGAGCTTTGCTCATAAAAGGGCAAGTGTCCAAGAGAGGAGACATGTGGCCAAAGTGCCATGTGTCTCAAGAAGAAAATATCCACACCATAGGAGATTAGGATGTGCAAGATAGGATAGGGTTAGGCAAACCCAAGGTTAGGTGGAATGGGTTAGGTTAGAGGGATGGTTAGGAGTTAGGAGGCATGTGGGTAATTTGAATTTAAAAATTTAAATAATAGGAAAAGACTAATTAATTCTCAACAACTCATAAATTGATTTGTTTTAATTAATTAGAAGATTAGAAGAATTGATTTAAGTGGGGGGGGATTAATTAATTTGAATTTATTAATCAAAGGGGACTATGGAAATGAACCTATTAAATAGATCCTTAGATTTATTAATAAGTAGATGAAAGGGAGAATTAATCAAATCACCTAATGAGTTCAATTAAATTACGAAGGCGGATTAATTAAATAATTGCTTATTTAATTAATTTTTACGTGTATACATTTTGCCCCTCTTTGAAGTGAGGTGTGATCACCCGTTGATTCAAAGAATAATCTCATTTTGATGATGAGATTAGTTTGATAGGATGCCCCAGATATTGATTGATAAATTCTGATACGATGATGCCCCCTTGGGAGATCAATTGAGATAATTGATCTTTGGAGTGTTTGGATTTTTTTTCGAAATTGATATCCCGATTAGAAATGATTTGATGTCTGCAACTATGGTTGATGAAAATGCGAGTTCTACGATCACAATGATGTGGTTCATGATTATTGATAAAGCTTGATTGATTAGATTGATAAGATCGAGATTCAGTCTAGTTTCAGGAATGACACCTCCTGTATAAGACAACGATGATCAAAGCGTCTGGTTTCAAGAATGATATATCTTGTATAAGACATGATCAGAACGTCTGGTTCCAAGAAAGATACATCCTGTATAAGACATGATATAATAGATGAGATGTGATTGATTGATAGAATTGATAAGATTGATTGGGTAAGGAACTAACAGTTTGTTGATATCAAGTTACAAGAAGATTTAGATATCCTGATGTTGGTGTTGTGACAAAGAATTGCACTTGTGATGCTAAGTGTGAAACCAAGCAATCCTATGAAACATGGAAACACCTTCAAGCCTATGGGTTGCTCAAGTTGAAGGTGAATCTTTGGGTTATGGGATGGCTTCCCTTGAATCCCTCCTAAAACTAAAAATTGATGTGGAAAAGAGAGAGAATAATCTGAAAATACTGAAAAAACTGCAATTAAACTAGGAGGTGATACATCGAAAATGTAATGGTAATAACCTTGAACTCACAAAATATGACAAAACTTCTCCCACACAGTAATTTTTACTCTCCAACCACATAAATATTTCATAGGAAAGCCAAGGAGAATATAAACTTGGAAGGAAAAACAGGTTTTCACAACCAAATTGACAAAATACCCCTTGGAAGATACATGTACATAAAAGAGACTAAAATTCGAAGATTTTAAATTAAAACACAATAAATTTCTATCAAATTTGCAAATGAACATGCATAATTTCCAAGGTAGATATATGAAACTCTCAAATATCAAAGGAAATCTGCTATAAAATTAAAATACTAAAGTGTCGAGATACAATGTTTTTTTGCAAAAATGTGTACGCAAAAAGAAAGAGCCAGAGGGAAAAAAGAATGAGAGAGAGAATATATAGAACCCATTGATGAATATTGATGAACAGTAAGTACTCAATAGATACTGAGAGGGGGGGGGGGTGAATCAGTATAGACAAAAACTTCCTAAAACCACTTTGACTGCAAATACTACACTAACTGGTAAATAGGATCACCGATCTCAGTCAGGGCACTACCAGTAAAATACAATGAGACTATGAAACACATAAACTAGTAACACTTAGATCTTCACAAAACCTAATATCTCCTTTCCACTTCACCCATATGCATAAACAAGTAATACATCAAAAATATAAAGACCATTGGATCAACATGCATTACCACTTAACAGAAAATACTAATCATGACATGAAAAAGCATCACACATGACACACTGATTTTTCACATGGTAACCCAACTGGGAAAAACCATGATGGGAATGAATACCCACAAGTTGTTCTTTGAACTCTTCTGAAGTCTGCTCTTTTAGGAGCCTAATTCAGTTAAGGAATTTACAATAGGTTCTTCTAGGAACCAATCCTACTAGGGATCACCCGGTTAAGGGATGGCTAAATATCCGATTAAAGGTTAGAACCCTGTTAAAGGTTACCTCGCAAGAGGTTTTGAAGAACTCAATGAATTTGAGTCACCCTGTTAAAGGATTTACCAAAATCCTGTTAAAGTTGTTGGTATTTTGGTATGGTTTTGTCATTGATGTCAACACCTACTAACACCTATCAACTTTGGCACTTTGGAGAATCAACAACATTCACTGGCAAGCAGGTGACTTATGCACAATCACCAGTATCTGGTACACCGATAGAATATAATGTTCACCGACAAATGGAATGGCAAGGAAAACACCTGGTTATGTCGAAGACATCGTTTGGACACTTTGTCTTGGAGATTTGTTCATTGGCATATTCATATTTACATATTTGTTGTTACAGACAAATAGGTCCAGATCATTCACCGACAGGCTTATCTATTCTAGATTAGCACAACACGCTATGGAGATGTTTTATTAATGTTATAATTGCATTGAGCCGACATGATGAATCAATTATTGCGTTGGATATTATTTTATTTGTAAAATGATTTTATTGTAATATCCTGTAGAGATGACCTACTAAAATTGGTCCTAGATTATGACATAAATGTAAGATCTTATTTGTAAGATCAGCAGAGAATGCAAAAGAGAAATTGTGTGAAGGTATATGCGACAATAAGAAGAGCTCTACACACTGACATCATTTGAAAGTTGAAGAAGGGTTTTTGTGAAGACAATTAGAACTACATTGGTATTGAATCTAGCATAGAAAGATGCTAATTTGAGCAATACATCCTTATTGGATTTAACCATCCAATTGTAGTCAGTATGACTCCTATTTGTGTTTGAGCAGTGAGCTCTAAGCACTTGGCCTTTTTGCATGTGCAGACCCCATTTGTATAAACTTACTATCTGCAGTAGTATCATCTGATCATGGGTAAGGTTTTCCAAGGTGGCTTTTCCCCTTACAAGGTTTCCATGTAAGAATACTGGTGTTATGTGTTGTGGATGTTATTATCTTTCTGTTTCATGCATTAATATTTACCAGTACTATAATTAACAGATAAAACTATCTACCGACATACAAGTCTAGTTCACTAGTATTAAGCATTAAAGTTTGTTAAGTTATTTTGGTTTGAATTTATTGGACAACTGATTCACCCCCCCCCCCTCTCAGTTGTCCCCAGGACCTAACAATTGGTATCAGAGCCTAGTCCTCTTTTTGCATAAGTTTAACAGCTTGAGGAAATCCAATGTCTACTAACTATTTTAGGAAGGACAGTCCTAAGCTTGAGGGAACCAACTATGGAATATGGAAGATCAGAATGGAGACACATCTAAATTGCATTGGAAAGGACTTCTAGGATGTTACAAAGAATGGCCATACAATTGCTACAACCAATCAGCCTAATCCACCAAACTTGGTTAAATATGAAGAAAATGATTGCATTAATAGATCACTAAATCATGAAAGCAAGAGAAGCACTTTTGAATGCATTATCAGATCAGTAAATCATGGGATTATCAGATAGATCAACTGCTAAAGCTATTTGGGATCATTTAGAAACATTGAATGAAGGAGATTCCATAGTCAAATTTGTAAAACTTGAAAGCTTCCGGGTCAGGTATGAAAATCTGAAAATGGAAGAAGATGAAAGGATTTCTGCTTTCATGGAAAGAGTAAATGAAATTGTTTTGGGTATTAAATGTTGTAGAGGAACCTTAAGTGAAGATGAAATTGTTTCAAAAATTTTAAGAGGATTGCCACTAGCATATAAAATGAAATTAACTGCTATAAATGAGTTAAGAACAATGCCTAATACATCAATAATTAGGGATACATTGATTGGAAAACTTTCAGCTTTTGAAATTGAGGAATTTGGTCCTGTTGCTACTATAATGACATATTTAGCTTTTAAGGCATCAACATCATCTGCACCATCATTTGACAAGTTTGATTGGAAAGCCTTTTATGCAAGAGAACTTGAGGAAAGCAGGAGAGAAAATGAAGAACCTGAAGAAATTGAAGCACTATTTGCAAGGAAAATGCCTAAAGGTCTAGTCTGAAGTAAGTATGAAGGTAAAACACCCTTTAAATGTTTCAGCTATAATAAGATTGGTCATATGGCTTCTAGATGCCCTGATAGACATGATAGACAAAGAGAAGATGTTAGGAGAACATACAAGCCTAACCCTGAATATCAGAGATATAGATTGAAGAAGAATAAAGATAAATCTTGTTATCTTACTGATGAAGGAGTCATTGATGATTCTGATAAAGATCCGACAGACAATGGATAGGTTTTTGTTGCTATAACAAAAGATCAACTGGCACCTACTGTTTAACCGGTAGAGCAAGCCCTATAAGCTAAAGTTGAAGTTAAGGATGAATGGATCATTGATTCAAGATGTTCACATCACATGACTAGTGATAAAGGTAAATTCTTGAACTTTCAAGAATATAATGGAGGCTTAGTAAGATTTGGAGATGATAAAGCTTGTTTGATCAAAGGTAAAGGTACAATATCTCTTGATGGTAAGCATAATACTGACAATGTTTACTATGTGGAAGGTTTAAAAAATAATCTTTTGAGTGTTGGTCAATTAGTTGAGAAAGGATTTAAGTTATAACTCAAGAATGGTAAATGCAAAATTATGAACAGAACTAGTTTGGAAATTGCAACTGGAAATCAAACTAGAGGTAACATCTTTCATTTGAATAATAGTGAAAAGACATGCTTGATTGCACATATTGATGAAAGTTGGATATGGCATAAGAGACTCTATCATGTAAATTTTGATTGCATGGTAAAAATAAGTACTACTAAGGCAATTAGAGATTTACCTAAAATTGTCAAACCTCACAATCCGGTATGTAAGGAATGTCAATTTGGAAAACAAGTTAGAGCATCTTTTAAAAGTATTCCAGAAAAATCCAATAATGCTCTTGACCTAATTCATATTGATTTATGTGCTCCAGCTAGAACTAAAAGTTTTCAAGGTGATAGATATTTCATGATAATCATTGATGACTATTCTAGAATGTGTTGGGTTACTTTTCTCAGAGAAAAATCAGAACCACTTGGGAAGTTCAAACTATTCAAAGCAATGGTAGAGAATGAAACCGGTAAGAAAATCAAATGTTTGAGATTAGATGAAGGAGGAGAATTTACATCTAAGGAATTTAATACATTATGTGAAGTGAATGGAATCAGAAGACAATTATCAGGACCCCAGACACCACAGCAGAATGGAGTTGTAGAAAGGAAATACATAACTATCTTGGATGTTGCTATAAGTATGTTATCAGAAGCAAATCTACCACATGTATATTGGAGAGAGGTAGTAAGTACAATGGTCTATACATTCAACAAAGTTCACATTAAAAGAGAAACCGGTAAGACCCCTAATGAACTATGGTTTGGTATTACTCCTACTCTTAAATATTTCAGAATATTTGGAAGCAAATGCTATATTAGAAGAGATGAGTACTTTGGAAAATTTTATCCTAGAAGTGATGAAGGAATATTTCTTGGTTATTCATCTAAGAGTAAGGCATATAGATGTTTTAATAAAAGATTGCAGAAAATTGTTGAGAGTACAAATGTAAAGATTGATGAACAATTCAGAGGAAATTCAAGGTATATAGACTCTGAACCGGCAACAAAAATTCTAAAAAATGAACCTACATTGAACCCACCGGTACAGAATGAAGATCCAGTTACACCGATATCATCAAAAAGTTCCACTATAACTGAGGAACAACAGCAAACAAAGACACCCTAGTATGTAAGACTAAATCACTCTGAAGATCAGATAATTGGATACAAGTATAAAGGAGTTATGACAAGAGGAAGACTAGAAAATGAAGAGGTATGTCTTATTTCTCAAATTGAATCATCATCAATTAATGAGGCATGTGAAGATAAACACTAGATTAAAGCTATGGAAGAAGAATTAGATAAAATTGAGAAGAATAACACTTGCACATTAGTTCCTCGGCCTAAAGACAAAGATGTGATTGGAACAAAATGGGTATTTAGAAACAAACTTAATGAAGATGGTAAGGTAATCAGGAATAAATCAAGACTAGTGTGTAAGGGATATTCTCAGAAAAAAGGAATTGATTATAATGAGACCTTTGCACTGGTAGCTATAATTGAGGTAGTGAGATTATTCTTGGCTTTTGCAGCACACAAGAACTACAAAGTATATCAAATGGTTATTAAATATGCATTTTTGAATGAAGATCTTGAAGAATAAGTTTACATTGAACAACCTGATGGATTTTCTTTGAAAAATAACCAAGATATGGTTTTTAGTTTAAGGAAAGCTTTGTATGGGTTGAAGCAAGCTCCAAGAGTTTGGTATGCAAGATTGGATAAGTATCTTTTGAAGATTGGTTTTTCTAAAGGTAATGCTGATAGCAACTTATATTATAAAGTGACTAATGATGACATCTTGGTTATAGAAGCTTTTGTTGATGATATAATCTTTGGAGGAGAAGATGGGTTATGTAAAGACTTTTCTATTGAAATGTCTATGATTGGAGAAATAAAATTCTTTTTAGGATTGCAGATTTTATAGACTGATAAAGGTATATTCTTGAGTCAATCCAAGTACTTGAAGGAGTTACTAAAGAAATTTAGGATGGAGAACTCTAAACCGGTAAGCACACCTATGACTACAAATAACAAATTGTCACTAAGAGATGAATCAACACCTATTAATCCCACTAGGTACAAATCTATTATAGGAGGTTTACTATATTTGACACAAACAAGACCTGATATTATGAATGCAATATGTATTGTTTCAAGATTTCAGAGTAATCCTAGAGAAAATCATGAATCAATAGTAAAAAGGATTTTTTGGTACTTACAAGGCACTACAAATCTTGGATTATGGTATCCTAGAGATGAAAACTTTGAATTATGTGCATATACAGATGCAAATTGGTTAGGAGATGTGGATGATAGAAAAAGAACCACCAGAGGAGCATTTTTTCTTGGCAGCAGATTAATTTCTTGGTTGAGTAAGAAACAAAGTTGTACATCTTTATCAACAGCTGAATCAGAATATGTTGTAGCAACAACTAACTATACACAGGTATTATGGCTTAAACAAATGTTGAAGGATATAAAGGTAAAATGCAAGGAACCCATAACTATCTATTGTGACAACACTGCAACAATTGATATATCTAAGAATTTGGTATTACATTCTAAAACTAAACATGTTTCTATCAAACTAAATTTTGTAAGGGAGAATGTTGAAACAAGTGAAGTAAAACAAGTTTATGTGAATACTAAAGAGCAAATTGCAGATATTTTCACTAAATCTCTGCCTAAGGAGACCTTTGAATATCTCATACCCTAGCTTGGGGTCATACCCCTACCGGTAGAGACTTAAATAGTTGATGATTGTCATCAACCGACAAAATTAACAGAAAATCTTTTACTCCAACTTTGATGAGGAAGCTACTTCTTAGGGGGAGTAGTTGGTAATACTGAATAAGTTGGTATTTTGTATCTAAAAAATGGTTTTTATATTACTTTGGCATAGGAAAACACATGTCACTCTCAGGGGGAGAGATTGTTACTTTGAGGAGAGATTGTTTATATCTAAAATTTGATTTCTGGTTATGATCTCTTTTTGGGAGATTGTTGGTTCTTAGTATTTGGCATTTCTATTTTTTGGCACTTTGATGGTTTTTCCATCTTGTGTTGCCATCAATGCCAAAGGGGGAGATTGTTGGTATTTTGGTATGGTTTTGTCATTGATGTCAACACCTACTAACACTTATCAACTCTGGCACTTTGGAGAATTAGCAACATTCACCGGCAATAAGTGACTTATGCACAGTCACTGGTATCTGGTACACTGGCAGAATATAATGTTCACTGGCACCTAGAATGGCATGGAAAACACTTGATTATGTCGAAGACATCATTTGGACACTTTGTCTTGGACATTTGTTCATTGGCATATTTGTATTTACATATTTGATGTTACTGGCAAATAGGTCTAGATCATTCACTAGTAGGCTTATCTGTTCCAGATCAACACAACATGGTATGGAGATCTTTTATTAATGTTGTAATTGCATTGAGCCGACATGATGAATTGGTTATTGCATTGGATATTGTTTTATTTGTAAAATGATTTTATTGTAATATCCTTTAGAGCCAACCTACTAAAATTGGTCTTAGGTTATGATATAAATGTAAGATCTTATTTGTAAGATTAGAAGGGAATGCGAAAGAGAAATTGTGTGAAATTATATGTGAGAATAAGAAGAGCTATACACGCTGACATCATTTGAAGGTTGAAGAAGGGTTTTTGTGAAGACAATCAAAACTACACCAGTACTGAATCCAACATAGAAAGATGCTAATTTGAGCAATACATCCTTATTGGATTTAACCATCCAATTATAGTCAGTGTGACTCCTATTTGTGTTTGAGCAGTGAGCTCTAAACGCTTGGCCTTTCTGCATGTGCAGACCCCATTTGTATACACTTACTATTTGTAGTAGTATCATCTAATTGTGGGTAAGGTTTTCCACCATTGTTTTTCCCCTTAAAGGGTTTCCGTGTACAAATATTGGTGTTATGTGTTGTGGATGCTATTATCTTTCTATCTCATGCATTAATCTTTACTGGTACAATAATTAACTAATAAAACTGTCTACCGACATATAAGTCTGGTTCACCGACATTAAGCATTAAAGTTGGTTAAGTTGTTCTGGTTTGAATTTATTGGACAACTGATTCAGCCCCCCCCCTCCCAGTTGTCCCTGAGACCTAACAAAAGCTACTCGGTTAAGGGATTTTCCAATTGTTGAAATGCTTAAAAGTCAATAGGTAATACACTGATCTGATAACAACACTCAATGCCAAGACATATCCATTTTAGTTCCTTTACTTCTACAATCACACTCTGTAGGTATCAACACACTTCTCCAGTCTGGCAAGAATCAAGTATCTCTTCACTTGGATACACACATAACATTTGCCAACAACTTCACAATACAAATTGTCATCAACCTTATAGGAAATAGATAGGTCGGTGGCATAAACCCTAAACCCTAAACATTTACATTATCAATACAGTCGATCTAATGCTGACCGTTCAATCACATTGCATAATGTAAAATGATCTTGAACAAATCTCAACACATTCTCCATCATTCATTATTTGACGCTTTTGGAAGCTGATAACCCATCACATGCTCTCCACCGTTCACTAAGACTTCGTACATTCCCAAGGTAGATAGGATCAATCTTCTTCATGCAAGATCCTTAAGAAAATCCTTCACGTGCACAAGGCTGACGTGGCAACATGATTTGATCTTCATTTTAATGCTAACCCATCACAGGATGTCATCGATCAAATCACAGACTTGCAATGCATCAACCAGAAACCTCGATAGAAACTTTCCATATACCGGTTCACATACCGGTTCACTTTCTGCATATATCGGTTCATTCCATCATATCGGTTCACACTACATCATACTGCTTCACTTGTACCATCATACCAATTTACTTGTATCATCATACCGGTTCACTTGCCAGGTTGCTTACTTCAATATATTGGTTCATACTTCAGCATATTGACATCAATGACAACATATAATATCATCATGTCATCACACATCTGCACATATGCTAACACCCATTATGTACATCTCCTCCAAAACCCTAAAAATAAAAATTGCATGAGAAAAAGCCTTTGGCGAATTTGCCCAAAATAGCCTAAAAAACTCATGCGAAACCCTGCCAACAATAGTCTCCAATGTTCAAAATAGGACCCCAACTGATGTTGCATGAAAAGAATCTCCCTGTTGAAAATAAAACTGCTACTCTACCAAATATAACTGCCAAAAAATAAAAATCTCCCCCTTTCCTATTTTGTGCATGTTTGAGCTATGTATTATTTCTTTTTAATTAATCTTTATTTAATATTTATTTAAAACAATTCATTTTAATATAAATATTAAAATAAGATTAATTATTATTTAACTTATTGCCTTTTTACTTTAAAATAAATTTATTAGTTTTAAATGAAATAAACCCTAATAAATCTATATTAAATAAAAAGAAACAGAATAAAAGAAAAGAAAGAACTTTCGAAATCTCTTACCCTTTATTTTAGGGCCTTATAATACATGAATTATTTTTTAATAAAAATAAAATCTCAAAAGATTACTCAAATCCATGAATTAGGGCATGCACATTAAAACAAACACAAACCCTAAAAAAAATTAGGGTTATTGTTGGCCGCTATGCACACAATGTATGAGCTCGCGATGAATTTTTTGAGGCTAAATAGGGGGTTTAACTGAATGTCAAGGTGGAAATTTCTTGGCCAGGTATGCATGAATTTTCCCTATATTCTTTGTAATATCTTCTTCTGGGATGCAAGAATGTGCAAATTCTTTAGGTTTTCTAGAACATTCTTTTATTGTTACTTCTCTTTGAGGTCGCATCCCTAACCTTTGGTATCATTAACTATATTTTATCTCTGTATCCTTTCATTTTGAGGTAGTGACTAGAATATGAAAGCAAACTTTTGTCTTTAAATGGCTGCAACTTCTATTTATCCATTTCTCATTGTACAAGGGTATCATATTGTTTTATTCCTCTTAGCCATAAGAGCATTTTTCTATTCCTTTACTATTGTCTACATAGGTTGAATATGAATAGCTTAGCAACATTGGCTGATATATGTTGTATCTTAGATGGGTTTGTTGCTATATATCTAGTAATGGGATGTATATCTCATGCATAATTCTAGTATTCTTATGTACTGTATCTCTTTCCATTTTGTATATTGTCTTTCCAATCTATATGAAACTACTCTAAATAACCCTGCTCATAATTTTATAGGCATTACTATATTTCCATGTGCTTAAACCAATAATTAATGTGTTCTCATGCTTTTAAAACCTTTTGATCTATTCCACTCATTTATCCTCAGACTGCTTGTAGATTCAAATTATCAAACTTATTCTCAAAACCCCTCTCTCGGGCTGGTGAAAAGTGTGGAGAAAATACAAACTAGGTTTTAAACAAATTAAAAGGGTTTTTTTGTGTTTTCACTTCCTAAATTCTGTACAAACATTAGCCAAATCAGCATCTGGGTTTTGTAGAACAAATGAAAATAATATGAATGTATTTTTTTGATTTTACTCCAATAGTGGTTTCTCTATCAGCATGAATTGATTGTTCATGATATCAATTCCTTCAATAATTTTCCTTTTGATGATCATGTTGTGCATATTCTTTGATATGGTGATGGATTCTCTGTTCTTTAGGATGAAGATCATGCTCTATACATATTAAGACTGATTTCTCATGTACTATGTAGATCTTTCTCTTTATGCAGTGATTGTCACTGGGATTCTTCTTTTGATAATGATCATGCTTTGACAAGTTAATGAGATACATATGTTTCTCTCTTATGATTCTAGCATTGTATTTTAGGTCCATGACAGTGACCTTTGCTACTCTGAAATATTGGCACTCTTTCATTAATCCTTGACATTAGGTATGATGGGAGTCTTCGTACTTCATTGATTGCACTTTGACTACGTAAATAATTACTCATGGCTACTTCAAAATATGATTTTCCACTGTCCATTTGCATTTTGATGTTGCAGAAACTCTTATCACTGCTGTTAAGGATTGTAAATACTCACATTGTTGTCCTTAGATCTATATACATTGTATTCTCAGTTCCTTCTTGTGTTTTACTAGTGATGACCGTGTTCTTCATGTTTAAATCTGACCTACTGATCTGTTTTGTTTGATTACTGTATTGGGAATGCTTTGTAAAGGTTATTGCTCCTCTTTCTGTTGCTGAATTGATTGATCAAATCACAAAGGATAGTATTTTGAGTAACATACAACTCTATTATGGTGATATGGATGATAAGGAACAAAAGGAGATTGAGGAATTACGTTTGTTATATTTAGACATATATAAGAAATCTTTACTTGAAATTGCAGTCAAATACCAATAGATTTGTATAATAAGTTAGATTCTAGGAGGTTATCGACTATTGAGGAGGATAAGCATATTAAGGTTCATGAATTGCTAATTGTTTGTGGTTCTATAACTGATAAATAGATGCAGTAGTATCTAGAGTTTTCTAATTAAATAATTTCCAAAGTAGACACCAACATATAAGTCTTATAGTTGGGAGATTTAATGAAATTGTGAAGAAAACTCAAGAGGCTTGGGTTAAATTATTTGTGGATAAACCAGGTTTCTTTACATCACTAGATATTCTGCCTAAGTCTAACATTCCAAACATCCCGGTTGATGCTAAAGGTAAAGGTATACTAGGTGGAAATCCACCGATTTTCCAACAAAAAAACATCTGAGGACATTCCTCTGGTAGTCACACTTGTACAGGATGTTGAGATCAATAAACTGGTAGATAATCCTCCAGTAATTGATGTTGATATAGTTGAAGTTCATGAGGTTGAGGCAGTGGAAATAACTACACCAAGTGGCGAAGCCACTGGTGCTGAGGAGGTAAAGGATGAAGTAGATATGAATGTTAAAGGTAAGGTTTATCAGACAAGTCTAGGTATAAACACCTTCATTAGTTGTTGCTCGCTCATTATTGGCACTTGACTCATCCAGTCATGAAGATTTTGGTCATCTTGGAAATAAGAATATTGAGCAGCTGAGCAATTTTTAATTGATGTTTGTTGCAGCTTAGAAATTAGGAAAGTAAGGGTCAGAAGATAAGCAAGTTATTGAGCAAGATATTCCTATTTTGCAACGGCTTTCACCAGAATGCAAGATTGATCAGGTAGGTAGTCCATCCAGTAAGTTGAAAGGTTTGACTAAGCACATTGCCAAAGAGTATAAAACTATTCAACAAGTGTCAAACTGACAATTGGTGGAAAGGTACAATGCAACTAGGAAGGTCACATGTGATAACATGATCACATCCAACAAGGCTAAGATGACATGACAAGGATTGATGAGGCTCTTTATCAATGCAGTAGAATATACCAATCTTGTACTAACACAACAAAACTAACATCAAACCTGGATTAAAAAGCTAAGATAAGGACAAGTTGGAACAACTTGTGGGAAGTTTTGATGGTACTGAATCATTGACCAACATGGTTGATGGTCAGATTTTGCTTTTAGATTCTGAAATTTCAGCCCTAGAGAAGGATAAAGACAAGTTAATCCAACGGGCTAGAGAGTTGAGAGGTTTGGTAAGTCCTCGGCTAAATACTTTGTTACTTCATAAGTGAATGTATGGAACATATGAGTTTTCCCACACTGGCAACCCTAATAGACGAAGAATTGCATGCTTACATTCTGAATGGGTTTGTATCTATTTTGGGAACTTTGAAATCTGGCTGGGATACTTATTTGGAATATTTTAAGGGTTCTTATCTAGATATTTTCAAGTATATCTCAATCTGCTAATCACATTTTGGTTTGTACAAAATTTCATTCCTTATTCCTTTTTCCCTAGTCTTTGGCATTGTTATCAAAGGGGAAGAGGTGGATGTAAAAAATATCTAGGGACATAAGAAGTAATGTATAGGTCAGAGGGAGTAATCTTGTAAAATTAGTTTTGGGAGATCAATTTTTGGATGGGAACCAATACAACACTTTAGTGATTTTTCACATAAGTGTTGCCATCAATACCAAAGGGGAGATTATTGGCAATTCAAACTCATCCAGGTTATATGTGTTGTCATTGTTGGAAACAGACTTCATGGCAGATCCAAAAATCAAGGTAACCAACATTCACTTCACCAACATTCAAGGAACCAATAGGCGTATAACTGACAGACCTGGAACCGATATTCTAAGCCTGACATAGGAGATTGAGCCGACTAGCGTGGAAGCGGAAATGGTCATATTTCTTTATGTTTATATTTAATCAAGGGCTTACATGTGTCTTATCATTTGCAATGTGTTTTTAAGCCAACATAAGGCATTTGTGTTCATTCATGTAAATGGGTATATAAGTCAGTCTAGGTTAGGTCATTTGAGATAAGTGGATATGATGGTATGAAATGGATAAGTAATGTGAAAGCTTTTGTGATGTTATCTTGATAGATAGCATGCAAATGTAAACATATACAATCGATCTTGGTTATTGGCCTAGAGGATTGGGAAGCGATCTAAGATACTGGTAAATGAGGTTTCAAAAAAACTGGTACATACAATGCTTTAATCAAAACTCATCTAGCATAGAAGATGCACATTCTGAGTTCAGTTTTTATTTATAATCCAGTATTTAGATCTGTAGTCATTGAGGCTCCTTTTGTGATAAGAAGTGTGCTCTAGGCAGTGTGCCTTCCTGCATGTGCAGACACCTCTTGTAATATTTATTCATTTGGCTAGTGGATAGACATTGTGGGTCACCAATCCCACTATGGTTTTTCCTCATTAAGTTTTTCCATGTATAAATATATGTGTTATGGTGTTGACTCATGTGGTTGCATTGATATTACTTGCTATTACTTTATTTTATGCATACCTATTAATAAATGGATTTGTTAATAAGGTTAAAATTAATCTAACCGGTAAAACACTAGTTCACCCTCCCTCCCAGTGTTCTTTGTTTCCAACACCACCATACACAAATGAAGATAGCTAAGAACATGCAAATAAACAAAACAAACCAAGATATACCATTCACATGTCTAGTAGGGTTTCAATATGCATTTCTTCCTATCTCCATTGATCTTGTTTGAAATATTTGCTCTCAGATTTTATGTGTGCACAAGAGCTCAACAAAGAATGGATTGTGGTTGATAGATTGATTGCAAAAGGCTTGATTGCATAAGAGTTTTGACGATTAGACGGTTAGGGTTGATAATGAAGAGGGTATCCTCTTATATAGAGAACATTGTAAGAAATGAAGAGATAAGATTGATAGGTGTAAAGATAAATGATCGGCTAGGATTAAAGGGTAGGTAGAGGAAATAATTAAATGATAAAGGGGGTAGGTAAGAGAAGAATTAAGGGATGAGTGACATGTGTCATAAAATAAAAATGTTAAAGAATTAATTAAATAAATAAAGATTTAATTAATTAATAGAGGAAGTGGGATTAATTAAATAAATAAAATATTTATTTAATTTAGGAAAAGGACAATTTAAATAAGTAAAAGTGTTTATTTAAATGTGGAAATCCTTAGAAGAGGATTAATGAATTAATTAAGTAAAGAAGATTTATTTAATCAATAGAAGATTTATGATAAAATAATAAAAATAAAATTATTTATTTAACTAGAGAGGACAATTTTAGGTGTCTACATTTTGCACCTCTTTGAGACAAAGCAGCTTGTCGTGTTGGCTCAAATAAGATAAGATAAACTGATACAAAGTTACCCCATGATGGGAATGATATGCCCTCTCGAGAGATTAGATGAAAAACCTGAAAGGGGTGCAGACAATCTCTCGATATGAAAGAAAGGATAGAAAGAACTAACGAGATAGGGTGAAGAGACTAACATGAGAGACTAGGGTTAAGTAGCTTATAAGATAGGGCCACAAGGAAAACATCCTCATTTGCATCCACACACCTAAGAGATCAGAGTGCAGAGAGAGATCTTAGAGGAGTCAGCGATGATAGATAGAGTTCACAGGTTTGATTGAGTCTAGCGTTATCAAAGACTAGATGACATGGGTGAGCCGGTAAGTACCTCGAAGCCTCTTTGTATGTTTTTGCATTTACTGTTGTCATTAATGCATTTTAGGGTAGATAAACAAAAATGTGAAATTGACATTTTACACTACGAATGTGTCTAGTTCAGTGCTAGGCACGTCTAGGTAGGATAGGTACGTCTAGGTTAGGTTTGGTCATGTCTATGAATGTAATTGTATCTAGGTTTGATAGAGATGCATCTATGTGTAGAAGGCATGTCTATTTCATAAAGGCATGTGTATGAAAGACAAGTGCATCTATGTAGGACAGTTACACGCCTATGACGTACATGCGTGTTTAGGGAAAGCAAACACATTTGGGCCGATGAAAACCACGTATGTGTTATAAAAATGCGTTTGTGTCTAAGTGGGCTCAAATCGACAGTTTTGTGATGAACATACATTGTCGATTGGATAAGATGCAGAGAGGATACACTCAAGAAGGTGCCCTAGGGAGACAAACTAAGAGATAGGCTAGATTTGACAATTCTATGTTCAACATGCGTTGTCAATTAGATAAGATGCTGAGAGGATACACTCAAGCAGGGCCTCTAAATAGGATCAAGTGCAATGTGATGAACATATACACTAGGATGCAATGCCACGTGATAGAAATAAGCACTAGGATGCAAGTAGCACTATGTGATAGACATGAGTACAACTAGGATTGACATGATTGGTTTGCTTGGATGCAGAAGTACTTGCCCCAGATAGAGTTGCAAGAGAGATTCTCTATGACACAGAGTTTACAACCAGAGTTGACCTTTCAAGAGCGGTAAGCTATCAAGGGTATGGTACTGAGATACGCATTGTATCTTCCTGAGCTTCAGATGAATAGATGACTACTAACTACTCTAGAAGAGAGATGGCACTCCGACACCTGTTCGTTTCATTTATCAACTAGCGAGATGTCAATCACTCTTGAGGATGTTTATAGGATCTTGAGGATACCTATCCATGATGAGATAGTGTCGTATGACAAAGATGGTGATAGGGATGCACTGAGATGAGTCTTTCATGACCTAGAGCTAGAGATGAGATTAGGTCATGTCATCTAGGATGTTATGCTAGATACTAGATGTAGACTACCAATAGTAGTTGGAAGAGTGATTAGTGGTTACCTTTGTCTAGACAAGGTGACACAAGGTATGGCTATTGGCTAGGAGAGGGCTCTAGAGATGCTTGTGACACAACACACTAGGTATGCATGTGGTCTGTGTGTATTGGAACATTGTTATCATTAGTTGCACAATTTTGTGTATCTCAGTGGTTGTGGGTTAGGGTGCGGGGTGACTCTATTATATGTGTGGTCATATGAGAACATTGCAGTGACTAGACCATTTCACTTCAGAGGGAGAGGGCATGGAAAATCCTATGCACACTTGTATAGTATGATCACTTCGCAGCCATGGATTGGGAAGGTGGACTATTGGAGACAAGTTATATATGACATAGATACTTTCATATGGAGACCCTATCTTTATGGTGAGGAGGACGCTACATAGATTCTATATATTTTCAGGAGCAGGTACTTGATTGAGAGGATGCCCTATATACTATACAGACATCTCATTGATAGGGTATTCAGGCATTTTGGGTGACAATAGAGGATGCCTCAGGGATTAGGGGATTTTGTACAAATAGTGTGAGAGAAGGCTCACTAGGGGCCAATTTTGTCCTATCATGTTGTGGTTACACAGTTTGAGCATATGGTTCCTATGCCATGATATCTACTAAGGGATGTGGTTGAAGTATGTACATAATTGGAGTATGATGCCTATTTTTCAACACATCCAGTACTGAGGTTGATAGATCCAGATAAGCCTGTGGTAGCGGAGGATGATGAGGATAGGTGGGAGGGAGACGAAGGAGAGAAGCAGCGAGGAGAGTTGTGAGGCGTAGGGGTGGACAAAGGTATTTTGGAGAGAGGGATGAGGAGAGACAGGATCCGTAGGGAGGGAGGCCACCAAGACCAGTGAGGGGTAGGGTAGGACATGTCTTACAATTTGGTGGATAGGTACAGGGACATGTACCAGGGAGAGATGCATAGAGACAGGCTAGGGAGGAGGAGGAGGGTTCTGAGGGTGGAGATGAGGAAGAGGATGAGCTTCTCACACTATGAGAGATTACAGTAGGATAGGCTGATGAGATTGAAAATCTTGAGAGAGATGTGACACAATTGAGGTGACGGTTAGTAGAAATGTGGAGGGAGAGGGATCATGCCATTCAAAGTTATACTAAGGTTGATGAGGCAGTGAGGGTAGGCAGGAGAGTAGATAAGGACACAAGGGATGGATATGCATATGTTCTATGAGTAGGAGAGAAGATAGCATATTGGAGAGATCTATACTATGTAGCTATTCTGCCAGAGCTGAGGGATATGAGCTTTAGGAGAGATTCTAGGATGACTACCAAAGAGGGGAGAGATAGACAAAAAGCATCTAATGGTGGGGTTATGGGTCCACCCACACCACTAGGAGGAAGAGATAAAGTAGCTGATCTTGGAGAAGGGACTTTGAGAGCTCTGATTCCTTCAAGGTAAGCTAGCTCTGAGAGAAGGAGTTCATCATAGCTCTCTTGGATCAAGTTTTTGTTTCAGTATTTTGTATGATGATTTAGATACCATCGGGTGATTTTGTAGCCTTATGAGATATTGACATCATTGTATCATGAAACATTATTTTTTGATATATATATATATATATGAGATGACTCATTTTGTGCGGCAGCTATATGCATGTGTTCCTATGTGATGCTTCTATATGATGATGCAGTTTATGTATGCATGTTATTATAGTGATTCTATGTTTTTGATGATGATGTTATTATTTTGATATGAATGCAAAATATACACATGATGATATGCAATGCATTTTTTTTCTTTTTCTATTTTTATATGACATGCAAATGTGGATGTACTAAATGTGGATGGATGTATGATTATTAACATGATATAATTGTTTACATGATGAGTATGTAAATATGTATATGATATCATAATCATTGGTGTGTGCAGGATGTAATGTGATTATGATTTCTATATGTATGCATGGAAGAAAAATTATTAATATGTGGTTATGCAGGTGAATGAAATGTAGATATTGTTGCCATGTCATTATACTTAGTCATGTGATAGCAGACTACACAAACTCAGGTAAGGACAATGGAGGTCAATCAAGAAAGGGGGGTGGGAGGTAGAAGATATGGAAGTAAAATATCTTCTTGTGCTTTATCATAATTGAGCTTTATTATGGAAAATAGGTTATGACAATCAAGGTAGAGGTTCGACCCAAAAATCCATTGTACCCATTTGTATGGAGATCAAACAATCACAAAAAAGGAATGCCCTTGTTCACACTAGACTCATAGTGTCCTCATATCCTTGGAAAAGTCATAGAATTACTAAGAGAATCCACAAACAACAAAATAATAGGTGAAAATATCCCATCCTTGCCTTTCGAGTCAAATACATCCTGGAGATATAACCTCTAGTTGGAGACATCCTAGAAAAGATAAAAGACATGTCACCAAAAGATAAAATCAAAAGAAAACCAGGACTTGACACTAGCACATAATTAAATCTTCAAGTTATTTGTGTTTCTTGCCACATATGTTAACATGTTTGATTTGGTCACAATGTTGTCATCCTAATAAAAGGACAGATCATGTTGAAAACCATGTTGTTGCCAAAGTCTACTGAAAGATTTGATTTGTTGAAAGTGCACTGTTGCTTGTGTCTCATTTGAAACTGACTGAATCCATGAAACTGATACTTTATTGCAAAGAAGACCAAAACTTTATTGTGGATCAATGATGCAAGTGACCTTTTATTGCAGATTGTGCGTGAATAGGAGGAACAAAAGGTAATTCTCCTCAAAACATGCGATACTCAGGGTACCACTTCCATCAATAGATTTAGGATTTTGCCCTAGTTATATATTAGACCCAATTTATTATGGAACAAAAGGGTGAAAAGAGAGGTTTATTATGAATGGTTAACCAATCTTAGGTAGGTCAATAACAAGCCATGATGGGAATAGGTAAATTTATTATGGATGGATAGACTGTGAGTGTGTGCAAAGTGAAAGGATGGGATTGAATCCTAAGGAGGGAGGAGCAATGTCTCTATACATGGTGCCAGTAACCTATTTTTTACCATGGTTCTTTCCTAGAGCACCACAAAAGTGTTTTTCACCGTTGGGTGAATTTTTTTCTCTTTAATTTTTTTCAATTTTTCAATTTTATTTCTTTTTGTATTTTTTATATTTTTTATATTTTTTTGTATTTTTGATATACTTTTTAATTTTTTTGTATTTTTGGATTAGGATATTCTAAAGAGCTATGTGTAAAACTTGTGAAGGCACATGTTTTGTATAGGATCATCGAAGGTTCTCCAACTGGTATTGAGAGTTGATATGCACTTGATCCATAGACTCTTGTGATGACATAAGGACCAAGCCAATTAGGCTCAAATTTTCCTTTCTTTTCTCGGTCTTGTTGATTCTTAGGATTCTCTCTCAATGCTAAGTCACCTACCTCAAATGTGAAAGGATTTACCTTATGATTATATTTGTGACTCATTCTCTATTGATAAGCCTTAAGATGATTAAAATAAGTTTGTCTTCGCTCATCGAATAGTTCTATCTCCTATAAGCAGGACACCCTGTAGTCTTCATCATTGATTGTATCACGCAAAGAGACTCGTGAGGATGGTAACTTAAACTTAATAGGAAAGATAGCTTCAAAAACATAGACAAGTGAATAAGGGGTGGTTCTAGTAGGTGTGTGAATACTTGTACGATAAGCCCAAAGTGCAAGGTTGAGTCGGATGTGCCAATTTTGGCCAGTGTCATCGACTGTCTTTTAGAGAATTCTATGAATGGTTTTATTAGATGCCTCAACTTTTCCATTACCTTGGGGATAGTATGGAGTAGAGAAGTGGTGGAGAATATGAAAGTGATCACAAAGTTCACGAACATCCTGATTGTTGAAGGGATTTCCAATATCTGTGATGATGCAAAGAGGTACACCATATCGACGGACGATGTAATTGAGGATAAATGTACCAATATATTTTCCAATGACTTGGGTGAGAGGAACAACTTCAATGCATTTCATGAAATATTTTGTGGCAGTGATAATGAATTTATGGCCATTGGAAGGAGGTTTCCTATGAGATCAAGTCCCCACTGACAAAAGGGCCAAGGAGTCACAATAAGTTGAAGTTCTTAAGCCAGCGCATGAATGAGGTCTCCATGAATCTAAAATTGCTTACATTTATTAACAAACTAATATGAGTCTTTTTCCATAGTGGGCCAGTAGTATCCTATCCTGATAAGTTTCTTGGGTAAGGTCGGACAACTAGAGTGGGCACCACATATACCTTCATCAACCTCTTGTAATGCAATCTAAGATTTGTCACTTTCTAAACAACTAAGAAGAGTGCCATCTAGACCTTGATGGTAAAGGGTATAGCTAAAATGACATAGAAAGAAGATTGGTGAATGAAAGTACTGTGTTGATTATTGGAAAGGTCAGGGGGAAGGGTATTGTTGTGAAGGTATGTAAAAATGGCACCATACCAAGGGGAATCAGGACCAATGACACATATCATCTCATCAGGAGTGATCTCATATGAGGGAACCAAAAGGTTATCCACCAAGAACTCATAGTGAATCTCATTTTGTGGTAGATCTATCAATGAAGCAACACTAGCCATGGAATCTGCAACTCTATTGTTTTCTCTTCAAATCTACTCAAAGATTATCTCTGTGAAGTATTGTTTGAAGTCATCTACCATTTTCATATAAGGCAATAATTTTTCATCTTTTTTATAGCAGTTGTTGGTTCCCAAAAATGGGTTTACATTGCCATAGACTAGAGACCAAACTGATTCCTTCGAATACCTATGGAAACCCACATCCAACTATCAATATCCTTCAGGCTTGGACCAACTATGACAAGGATACAAGATCCTTCTACACTATGGGCTCTGCAAAACTTGGGAGGGTAATCTCTTAAGTGAACCTCCTGATCTTTCCACCACACTTAGGAATTTAATGAAAACAACGAAGCATATTATCTCATAAAATGGCTCGATAGAAAGGGAGAATGCTCAAGGATGGAAAATCCTTCAGCGATCCTCGACCTTAAGCTGGAGCATGAGATGAGTGGGACAACTCAGAAAATACATGAAAATTTAGAAATGACATTCTGATATTAAATTTTTTTTTCAGAAATCGCAAATAAAACAGACAAGAAACCGAAAACCTAATGACATCTACTAGCAAGTACAAGTTCTTTATCCATTGAGCTACAAAGTCTCTAAAATATTACTGAAAATTGTTAGAAACTTATGTAATAGCTAATTTAATCTCAAATGGTATTACCTTACAATATCGTTATATCTGCAATATCTTATCCAAACTACTTATCAAAATCCCGATACAAGCATTAACTCTCTGTAATTTTATTCGATCATTTTTAATTAACCCCTTGGATTAAATAATAGAATATAAAACTACATACATCATAACAATGCAATAAGTAAATGAAACCCTTGATTGCATTAACTCAAAAGAAAATAAAATTATACACAAGAGAGTAAAGATTTGAGAATACTCATAAGCTATCTTCTATCAAACAATAGACAACATTTCATTTACAAAATAACCTGATTGAAAAATGAAACTAGTAACTATTTCTTTATTTTTGCTCTGCAAAATGACATTATAATTCCTTCTATTTCTTATGACTTCCTAAAACTATTGGAGCCTAATCCTATAAGCTGAACCTACCTTACAAAGACCCTCCTCATAATTTTTGGAACCCTAGCTTATGGCCGTGATTTCCCTTTTATAAAAAACAAGAGAGAAACAAGCTTTTAGCATAAAGACACATATCACCAAAAGACCAAGCCAAGGAGGCTATACACATTATTGTTATAAAATATTCCTTATCCATATGTTGGTGCCTATGATGAGGTGGAACCAAAATCTTCAATTGATTATCAGTAGAAACTAAAAGACTTGAGCCATGCCGATCTCATCCTCACACTTTGGGATGGACCCTAAGATGCTCTGTCTATTTGACACAATGTTTCTCTTCTTGAAAAGGAAAACAAATCCTGGAAAGAAGTAAAATCACCCTCAAACTAGAGGAATATCTCCAAACTTTATGCCCCAGATAAGAGGAAGTGGGCATAGGATCTTGAGCGGAAAGGTAATATGTTGAGAAGGTGTTGCAGCTTCCATGTCATTGTAGAGACGACTAGATTCCACTCCTTACTCGAAAAAATCCTTCTTTTTGTTCCCTTTGAGCTCCTTCCTCAAACACTTTGCCAATAGTTTGCAGAGTAAGAACAAAGGATATGTCATGGGTGGCTTTTTTTTATAAGAAAAGGCTTTCACACCCTCTCTGAGAATCCTCCAAAATTTCACAACCCCTCTGACAATGATCAACCTCATATGAGAGAAAAAACATCCAGCCAGTGTCAAAAAACATGCAACTACTATTTTTTTTCAAACACCATATTCTTTACTGATGAAAAACCGTTCTCAGAAAATTAATAAGTTTGTATCCTTTTCTACCCATTTATCACCATCCTAGTAAATTTATAATCGGAATTCAACTCAAAATGGCAGTGCTAATCCATGTGAAGAATCATCATCCCGATATTTTCTGCTCATCTTGCCAGCTATGGATTCCAACAATCATACCTACAACTCAGGTCATCATCATCTCTAGGCCATCACTCCATTGCCACCTGCATATGTTCACCTTGCGCAAATGTTTTTCTTTGGATCTTATTCCTTATTGAGCATGCAGTCTTCTGCTTCTAAATCTCTGTTGACAAGAAATCTCTAACTTCTTCAAGGAACCCATGATCCATCATATCTAAAGCTAAAGCTATCCCAATCCATTCATGCCTCTGAGATATCATCCTTACTTGTCTAATCAGTCCTTTACCCAATAGAGACCTTTCACAAGCTCCCTCAAAGATGAGTCGACATTCAAAAACTTCAAACTCGTCGAGCTTTTTATCCTAAGTCGACAATTCTGCATCCTGCTCATCTTATCTTTCCTGCGTTGACTACAACCAATACCTTTAATGATTCCTTTTCAATTCAATTTGAAACTCAATTGCAGATCCTACCCAACCTGGTAGATCTAATGATCATTTATGATTGATGGGACAATTTACCTTCCATTGGTACTTGCAAACCCTTAAAAAACATGACAAATCAATGTCATATCATCTCTTAACCCAACGCTATCAGTGGCCCCACCATAGGTCCTCCTGGTCAGCTTGAAACACATGGTATCATCTCGTGATGCCGTGGTCCATAACCTTCTTGTAACTTCTATCCTGGGGATACGAGGGCCATCAAATATGTTCACATGTTACTACTTCAACATAGTACCCCTTAACCTTTTAAGAATACAAAAACGGGCACCTTTTCGCCCAGAACATACCATCACCGTCTATTTAGAACATGTGCCATTGATAGGGTCATAAGAAAATTGATCTTTACCACCTGAGAACCAATAACATGAGGTTTTGGAAAGTTACACTTCTAGCTTTCCTTTTTCCACTAAAGACACATGGCATCATCTCGTGATGCCGTGATCTTTATCTTCCCTACACTTTGAACCACGGGGAAGCATGGATAGTTACATCTATTCTAGTTTTATCAACTGATCGAAACACAAGAATTCTGGACTTAGGAAAATTATGGGAGCGTGCATAAATATTAAAATGAGACCTAAACCCTAGACTTTGAACTTTGACAGAGGACACAATAAAACCATAATGACCAAAATTTAAGCTCAAAAAATGAAAATTATTGTGCAGACATTTTTAGGGCTATCAATAGTCATCATTTCCTTGATGAATTACAAGTTGAGAACTTTCCCAAAAACATGAAGTCCTTGGATCTTCCATTGAACCACAATTCATAAACTCATTGTTAATACCTCATATTCTACTATGTTATTGGTGCAAGGAAATGACAACCAATAAGATTTAGGAATGGAATCCCCTTTAGGTGTGATAAAGAGTATGTCAACTCCTATGCCATGCTTCATGTATGAACCATTAGTGTAATTTCCAAGGCTTTATGTATGTCACCATCTAAATAGATTCATCCGTAAACTCTGAAGTCATAGGAATATCATCAATCATTGGTGCATCTAGCAATTGATCTGCAATATCTTCTCCCTTGATTTGTTTTCTATGCACATATTCAATGTCAAATTCACTTAGAATCATAACCCATTTAGCTAATCTACCAGTGAGTGTTGCCTTATTGAAGAGATATTTTAGTGTGTCTATCCTTGCAATGAGCTTAGTTTTATGAGAGCATGTAATTTCATAATTTATGTGAAGAAAAAACCACAACAAGACATGCACACTCAATCGGTGTGTATTTAAGCTCATAGCCAACCAAAGTATGAAGTTAATGTAATATATTTCTCTTTATTTGCCATCATTATCTTGTTGTGCCAAGAGTGCCCCAAATGCTATTTGTGTAGCATATATGTAGAGTAACAGGGGTTTTCCTAGAATTGGCGGCATCAAAACTGGTGGATTTAGGAGATCATATGTGAGTATCTGAAAAATCACGTTGACATTTATCATCCCACTTGAATTTGATATTTTTATGGGTGAAGCAGTCACCAGCTAGGAAGGGCCTTAAAGAGATCGATCTAGACCGATCAACAAGGGTAAACACAATAGAAACAAAAGGACATGATGGAGGCAATGCAGACAGATTGATTTATAACATGAAAACTGATTACAACCAACTGATAACAACTGGGTTACAGAAACTAGCTCACAGGCCTGCTAAAACATGCTCAAAATACAGAACAGATCACAACCGAAACCTCAAATCTTAAGATCTATCTTCTATGCTCAGTCTAATTTCTTGGTTACATTCTCATGCTCTATTACAATGATTTATATGATCCAAGGGGATCCAGTCAACCCAACAAGGGATCAAAACTCAAAGAACAAGATCTAACATGCAAAACCAACAAGGTCGGCCTCCACTAAAGAAATTCCTCCATAAAATCGAAAGGATGAAGTGTAGATCATAGGAAATGGTCAGCCACATGTTGGGAACATCAGAATCAATGATTAGGGCTCCACAAGCTACAAAAGGGAATCCGATAGATCACCAATGCAAAGAGGTCCAGGCAACCGATAACATGAAAATATCAACTGGTAACTTGAAACTGTCATGAAAACCAGTAGTGATAACTTGTCGGAAAATGATCCAAATGCTCCACAGTTTGGGAATAAGGAAGATGATAAAGTTGTCAAGTAAAATCTAACTCCATAGGATCCGATGAGACAAATTTGGGACACATAGAAATAAATGCTGAAACTGCAAACATAAAGCAAAAACAAAAAGGAAATATTTATGGTTGATGCAAGATCGCTATGAACTGGGGATGCTCCTACATTAGACATATAGGGTTGTTGAAAAAGTAAGTCTCTCACTTTGTTGGGGTCAGAGGAAAACCAAGGTGTTCTACCTCTTCTTGAGAAATCCAAGATTAATATTCAACTATTTTATCCTTCCACTTCACAAGATACTCCTTATACTAACTGCTTCGGGTAGTACGCCCAATCCTACTATCCAAAATATCTTCAATCTAATATGGTTCCTTCGAGGGAACTATTTCTCCATGTTTGAAATATTATCTTCACTAAATTCTAGTTCATGATACTGATAAAGATCTGTAATGGTAAACATAGGTTAAATACTCAAACTATCCAGTAACTCTACGTCATATGCATTCCCAGAACTAAACTTTCTCAAAATCTTGCAAGGTCCAAACTTTTTCATTTTCCATTTGTTATAGGTTCCAACCAGGAATCTTTATTTTCTTAGACACACCATCACTTCATCACCAACTTCAAATTCCTTATGTCTCCTCTTCTCATCTGTCTTCTCCTTATACTTTCTATTCATGTCCTCCAAATGTTGCTTAGCTTGAATATGTAAATCCTTCATGTGATCTGCAAATTCTTCTACTTCAGAACTTCTTCGGTCTTCACTGCTTATATCTCTTAATTCTGATATACCTCTAGGATGTACTTTAGTAACAATCTCAAAAGGTGTTCTTCTAGTACTCATGTTTACTGAATTATTGTAGGCAACACTTCTTGTGGAAGAATCAAATCCAATTTTTTGGTTTTATCTCCAACTAAACATCTCAACAAATTTCCCAAGCTCTGGTTAACCACTTCTATCTGTCCATCAGTTTGTGGATGAAAAGTAGAACTGAACTTCAAATTTGTCTTCATCTTCTTCCAAAGTGGTCTAAAAAAATAGCACACAAACTTAGTGTCTCTGTCTGAAACTATGCTTTTAGGTAATCCATGCAATTGCACTACTTCCTTGAAAAATAGGTCTACTACATGTAATGCATCTGATGTCTTCTTACAAGGTATGAAATGAGCCATCTTCGAGAATCTATCCACTACCACAAATATAGAGTCATTCCCTCTAGGTGTTTTAGGTAATCCAAGTATGAAATCCATGCTTATATCCTCCCAAGGTCTTACTAGTACTCTCAAAGAATTATACAATGCCACATTTTGACTATTACCTTTTATAGCTTGACAAACTCTATAACTTTGCACATATTTCCTAACATCCTTATAAATATGGGGCAAAAGTAAACTTCACTCACCAATGCTACTATTTTCTCAATACCAAAATGTCTGGCTAATCCTCCACTATTTTTCTCCTTTATCAGATTCTCCATGATAGAACTCTTACGTATGCACAACTGAACTCCTTTGAATAATATCCCATCCTAAATAAAGTAGTCCAACCACTTGCTTCTATCTATCATAACCAGTTCTCTACATGCTCTCCAAGGTTCTTAAAAATCTGGGTCATCATCATACAAGATCTTGAATTCCTCAAAACCTAATACTATCATTCTCATCTATGTCAGCAAATTTCTTCTCCTACTCAATGCATCGACAACTTTGTTAGATTTCCCACTTCTATGCTTCAACACAAAGGTGTAACTCTGCAAAAATTCTACCAATCTCATATGTCTCTAATTTAACTTACTCTAACTATTCAAATACTGCAAATCTTGATGATCTGTATATAACACAAACTCCTTAGGCAATAGGTAATATCTCCACTTCTTCAAGGATTAAACTATGGCTTAAAACTTTTGATCATACATTGAATATCTCCTTCGGGTATTATTCAATTTCTCACTAAAATAAGCTACTGCTCTCCCTTCCTGACTCAAGATTTCTCCTATTGATGTTCAACTTGCACCACAATCCACTTGAAATACTTTATTGAAATCCAATTAAGCTAACACAGGCTGCTCAATCACTTTTTGTTTCAATAGATCGAATCTTTTTTTTGCTCTGGTGGTCCACTTGAATTCCTTTTGATCTCCCCTCGTGGTCTCAGTCATAGAATTACAAACTGAACTAAAATTTATGATGAACACTCTCCTATCTTGTCTTCCAATATTGTCATTCTGGTAGCCATATGGTTCTCTCCTCTGGTAGAAATTTCTGTCATCTTTCCAGTATGAATTAACTTCTTTTTTCACTTCTTTATCATTGTTCTAATCTGTAAAGGTTCTTCTTGTTAGGATTCCCAAAGATACTGAGAGGGGGGATGAATCAGTATCTGACTGGTATAATAATTTTCTTAACTTATAACATGAAAATCATATTAAAACTATGTACCAGTAAATCAGAAATAATGTAGCAAATAAGAACAACAACCACAACATGAAAAGAACACCATAACACAATATTTTAATGAGGAAACCCAGTGTGGGAAAAACCTTGGTGGGATTTGTGACCCACAATATTCACTTACTAGACAATAAGAGAATATTACTACTTACAATAGGGGCCTCAACATGCAGGAAGGCCAAGTGCCTAGAGCTCACTGCACAATTACAAAAGAAGTCACACTGACTTACAAAATTGGATTATACTAATCCAATTCCTTGTACTACTTTAGATCAACATCTGCTATGCCAGAATCAGTACCAGTTTAAGCTTTGTAATATACATAAACCCTTATCCAATAATTCACATATTAGGTCTACTACCTTCTTTTCATACTTCACATTATACCATATATCATATCCTAAATGATATAAAATGATCTCATACATATATGAGTCATATTACAATCCGCCATGTCAGCTTACAAAAGATTTAACAATTAATTACAAAATACATTTATACAAAATTCATGTCGGCCAGGGTGCTGGTGAACTGTATGCCGGTGTAGAGTTTGTCAGTGATGGTGCCTGTGTCTGCCTGCCGATATCACATAATTGTAAGGTTACCATCAATGACAATAACTTCAACCACCTACAATATCTCATTGGAGTGTGCATTTGCCAACACTTCTACCTTCAATATATCCTCTTCCTTGTTGAAATCTTCCTCTTGAAAACCTTCCACCTCTACTCATGTCTTTTGTTTAGCTTTTATTCTTCCATTAGGGCATACTGGTAAGCCTCTTCAACACTTTTAATTTGATCAAATTGAGTTCATCTTGTATAGACACTCGCAATCCATTTAAATATATTGCAACTTATTTAACTTCATCATCAACATGTGCGGATATGATATTCAACTTGTAAAATGCTTTGGTATATTCCTTCACACTAGATTCCTTCTGTCTAAAATTGTGCAACTTTTGGAATAGATTCACTTGATAATCAACTAGCATAAATTTTGATTTCAACTTAGCACCCATAAAATCCCATGTCTTGATATTTTTTTTACCTCTTCTTTTTCTATCAACCTACAAATGCTCCCACCAAAGAGATGCATGACCTTTCTATTGGGTACAGGCCTATTTCACCTTCCTTTCTTCTGCAGTATTTTCAGAATCAAAATATTTCTCCATCTTCGAGATCCAATCCATCAATTCATCTAAATCCAAATTTTCATCATATTCTGGTGGGGTAGAATGAGGTTTAGTATTCACCCTACTCATTACCCTCTAAAACCTTTCCTCATCAAGATCAACCACCCATGGTTTTACTTGTTCTTCTGGGGATTCTTCTCCTTCATCTCCACTTACATCTTTAATGTGTCATCCTCTTCTTTGGGCTGTCTCCACAGCTTCCAACCTGACTATTATTTCTTGCAACATTTCGATCACAGTAGGGTCTGCATTTCCACGTGCTCTACCATTCTTAGTTCCTCTTTGCACTATCTCTATGCCAGTCCTCTACAACTACAGGTCAGATCCACAATCCACTACCCTACAACAAAATTATCATGACAACACAACCTCCAAAAAATAAAACTCTTTGATACCACTTGAAGCAATCGTTGGCTAGGAGGGACCTCAAAGAGATCAATCCAGACCAGTTATCACAAGTAAACACAATGCAAGCACAAGGACATGATGGAGGAAATGCATGAAGATTGAATTATAATATAAAAACTGATTACAACCAGCTAGTAACAACTAGGTTATAGAAATCGGCTCACAGGCCTACTAAAACATGCTCAAAATACATGAACAAGTCATAACTGGGATCTCAAATCTTAAGATCTATCTTCTATGCTCAGTCTAACTTCTTGGTTACATTCTAATTATCTATTATAATGATTTCTATGATCCAAGAGGATCCGGTCCGCCCAAAAAAGGATCAAAACTCAAAGAACAATACCTAATGTGCAAAACCAACAAGGTCGACCTCCGCCAAAGAAATTCCTCTAGAAAATCTAAAGGATGAAGTGTAGATCATGGAAAAAGGTCGACCACATGCCAAGGAACATTGGAACCACCGCTCAGGGCCCTGCAAGCTACGGAAGGGAATCTGGTAGATCACTAGTGCAAATAGGTCTAGGCAACTAGTAATAAGAAACTATCAATCGATAATAGGAAACTATCATGGAAATTGATAGCCATAACTTGCTGTAAAATGATCCAAATGATCCACAGTTTGAGAATAAGGAAGATGATCAACTCTTCAAGTAAAATCCAACTCCACAGGATCCGATGAGCCAAATCTAGGACACACAAAGAAATGTTGAAACTACAAACAGAAAGGAAATATTTTTGGTTGATGCAAGATTTCTATGAACTGGTGATGCTCCTACATTAGTGGAGTAGATGTTGTAAAGGATGGAATTTACTTGCAAATTGAGCAATGAATCTTTGTATAGACTGGAGTCTTCCCTGTAAAGATTGAAGTTGACTAATATTCTTTGGTGGTGGTATTTCTAATATAGCTCTGACTTTTGCTAGATTAGCTTCAATTCATCTCTTTGAGGTAATGTATCTAAGGATTTTCCTATAGGTTACTCCAAAGACACACTTCTTAGGATTTAATCTAACTTTGTATTTTTCTAACCGATTGAAGATCACTGAAAGGCTATCCAAATATGTTTCTCTTTCTAATGATTTACCGAGGAGGTCATCAACATAATCTTCCATAATAAAATGCTTAAGATCATGGAAGATGGTAGTAATAGCTCTTTGGTATGTGGCACCTGTGATCTTTAGTCCAAAGGGCATGAATTTCCATCAGAAAGTTCATCATGGACAAGTAAATGTTGTTTTCTACTAATCTTCAAGTGTGATTTTAATCTGGTTGTAGCCAGAAAATCCATCCATCCAAGATAACATTGCATGATGAGCTATAAGATCCACTATCAAATCAATATTTGGCAATGGAAATTCATCTTTAGAACAAGATTTATTGATGTCTCTGAAATTTATACATATTATGATGCTACAATATGGCTTGCTAACGACTATTAAATTAGAGATCCACTTAGGGTAATCAATTGGTCTTATGAATCCAACATCCAACAGTCTCTCAAGTTCTACCTTTACAGATAATGTCACTTGTGGATGCATTTTCCTTAACTTATATTTCAATGGATTTGCTTTGGGTGTAACCGTCAAATGGTGCATAACTAGATTAGGATCTAGTCCAGGCATATCCGCATATGACCATGTAAATTTGATTTCTCATTCTATGAAGATACTTATGAACTTTGGCCTTTCTTTTTCTGATAGGGATTTGCTAAGAATATGTTGTGCGAAATCTCTTTTGTGCCAATGTTTTTTGTGATAGTTTCCTCCACCAGCATGGATGATTTCTCTTTATATGATGTCGTCAGGAGAATGACAAGTGTTCCATCTTCGAGCATCTAAGAGTGGTTTTCACCCTCATATACGTCCTTTCTTTTTACTTTTTTAGAGTTAGATAGTGCCATAGTGTGGTTCTCACCATAAGACCCATGATTTGTTTTTATTTTTATATTTTTTCAACTTGAAGGCCCAACACCCTCACCAAAGTATGCCACTCTATTGAGTTATGTAGTGTACCTCGCTTTATGATCCCCAAGCAGAAGATCATCTTTTATGGCCAAGTAGTCTATGAAAGCATTATTGGTTTCAAATGTTTCTAGTTGTAAAGGTCCTTTTTGGTCTGAATCAATGAGTTGTGGGTGAACAAGAGGAAGACCATCGTTTTCAAAGTCAGCGAGAGTAAGGGTAAATACACAATTGTCTTCAGGTATGTAAAGGTAAGTGTCAAGGTCATTACTAGCACTCCCCTCATCTATCTCAATCATAAATAAATCCAAATTGACATCACTAGAAGTGCCCTCAGTAGCGAGAGTCCTCACTCAATGTGATTTTGACCTAGAACCTAGAAACAAGGGTTGTTTGGGATCCTCAGAAGTTTTGCCTTTATTCTCTGTTTCTTGCAGTGTTGACTCTGAAGTATTTTGATGAGCCCTAATTTTTCTGTTGAACTCTTCTTCCTCTGTGGGTTCTCCTAGTTCTCTGAATGTTTCAGCGAGCTCATAATCACTAGATGATTTGTCTGAACCCCATTCCCAAGCATTTGAATTAGTGGAATAGCATTTTTCTTGTTGATCATTAGACTCTATAATTTGAAATGCTTATTTAGATTTGTGAGTACCTAATTTGAAAGGTATTGAACCAAGTCCATTGGAGAGCTGATTTTTGAATGTCAATTCTGGTTGCAAAGGTTGAGTGATACCTTCTTTTCTTAAGACAAGAGGGCTCCTACCATCGTATCCAAATTTTTGCAAGAACTTGAATCATTTACCATACTTTTCACATGGTATCTTGATGTGAGCCTGTGTATCCTCTTCAAGTTCATTATAAAGCTTTTTGTAAATGTCCTATTCTTCCATCTCACCCCACTTTTGGAATATAGTAGGATCTCATTTTAGTGTAATGATAGATACCTTTTTAGAAGGATGTGGTCGTCCATACTCCTTTGGAGAATCCGTTACTTGTCTTCGGTACATAGTTTGATTTAGGGTGTACTCTCCCATGCCTTTGTCTTGATATTTCCCTTTAAGATCACCTTGTTTTAAAGTTGAAGTTTTTAATGATTCAGGATCAACATATGTGGATGATGGAGTTGCTTCTCTATTTATTGGTATTATTGTTTCCAATTTTGACCACAAGCTGTTAAAATATATGAATGGATTTGGGTCACCATTAGCAATCACCTCAACTCCATTGTGTGGCAACTTGATTAATTGATGATATGTAAAAGAAACAACTCTCATTTAATGGATCCATGGGCATCCGAGGAGTATATTGTATGTGAGCTGTAAATCAAGGACTTGACATACCACATCCTTCGTCACTGGCCCAACTCTAAGAGGTAAGGTGATTGTGCCCTTTGATGAGTGCTCTTCATCATAATATTATTTTATGGTGATTGCATGTGTAGAATTCACAGTCTTTTCAGAATATCCCAATTGTTTAATAGAGTTCAAGGTACAAATATTCAGACTTGCTCCTCCATCTATAAAGACTCATTTTATTTGGTTTTTGTAGATAAAGGCTTCAATATGTAGAGATTCATTATGAGGCTGGGTTACAAATGCATCATCGGCTTCTGTGAATGTGAGGCTATGCGAAATGGAAAGGTATCTCACCATGGATTGAAATTAGTTCATGTTCAGATCAGTGGGTATGCAGGTATCTCTAAATTTTTATCAAGGATGGCCTTATGTGCAGGAGATATGTGTAAAAGCTCAAGGATGGAAATGAGGGCAGGTATCTTCCCTAACTAATCTACAGGGTCATACTCATTCTTGGCAAATGAATAGGTGGTGGTCTTAGGTGGAACACCTTACAAGGTGACTTTACCTCGATGGGTTGTGAGATTACATTCGAAGGTTTCTTTTTTGGAAAATGAGGAAGATGGTCCAATGCCTTTTAAATAAGTTTACTCCTTTGGGTAGAACTTTCTTATATTTTGTCATTTATAATGATAGTAGAAACATGATTATCCATTGTGAAGCAAGGGAAAACCAATGCAAGGTTAGATGGTTAGTTTAAACCCAAATAAGCATAAAAGACCAAATAGAGTAGGGTATGTGCAGGATCATTGTGTGCCAAAATAGGCCCTTAAGTGGCAATGAAATTTCAAAAAATTAGAGTTATGCAACTTGACATGAAAAATTGAATAAGTTATGAACATTATTTTTAAAATATGTAAGAAGATAATCTATAGAAAGTTGAATATATTTTCTAAGCTATGAGTTGTTTTTTTTATAAAAAAAATCCTATTTGATGAAAATTTTAAATTTCAATGCAGTGGTACAAAAATTTCAAGAAAAAGATAAGAAGTAGGTGTATGTTTGAACACCCTAATCACAATCAAATCATAATATTTTTTTATAATATTTATAATATAAGTATTAGACTCATGTCCAGATGTGACACATATTTTTTAATAGTTTTCTATGAAGTAAATAATTATTTATGATTTTTTTACTACAACTTTTCATAAATTCAGAAACTCCTACGTCTGACCACCTTAACTTGGTCAAAACCTTATGAAATTCAATTTTTAAATTTTTTTCCCTATAGTAGACAAAGCATAGGATGTGACGCATGTTTCAGATTCAAAAAATGTTATGTGGTTTGAAAGTTATGAGAATTTTTCAATCAGTCTATCAATCAAGACTTTTGTCAGAATTCAATTAGAAAATAAATAATAATTAAATATTAAAGTTGAAATAAGACAAGCCTTATATTTTTGGAAATCTGAAAACATCCTTAAAAAACCCTTTTCGTTTTATCAATTTTGACTATAAAAAAGTCGTCAGCCACCAGTGTAAAGTCTAGAAAATCAGGGAATACTGAAAAACACATTTTTTTAGTTGACTTTCTAGGCTTGTCACTTCCAAGCCAAATCCCAAATAAAACCCGAACCAAAAAATGGAGGGAAAAATTTATGTTTTAAAATCGGATATCCATTTCTGAAAAAATAAAAAAATATATTTTAGTAAATTGGGCATAACTTTTGCATTTTATATCAAAATTTTGATTTTTTATAGGCGTTGGAAAGGTAATTAAGAGATATATGATATGGAATAGGAATATTTTCAATTATTTGTTTTAAAAAATAATTATAATTCATTTAAATTCATCCTTCATTTTTAAAACATAAAAACTCATGACTTTTTTAGATGATTTCCCTACTGCATGAATTTTTGTAACAATCATCTCAAAATAAACTAAATAAGTAATTAATTAATAATATAAAATGTATGAATTTTATTGAGTTAGATATATTTTCATAAACCATGTTATCTATGTTTGTTCCTTTCTCCACCTCTCTCTCCTAAACCTATCACTCCACCTAGTTGTTTCTTCCTCCCTCTCTTTTGTCCATATTTATACATCTCTCTCTAGACCTCTATCTCTAACTATCAATGAATACCTCATTCAATCTCTCAAGCTCTACAAGGTTCTTATATTTCTACCTCTTCATAATTTCCTCCTCTATGTCACTCTCTCTTCCCTAAGATCTAGACTAGTCTCTTTGCATTTCCTTCTCATCTCTAGCAACAAAATTTAGAGGGGACAAGGAGAGGCGTAGGGAAGTATCAAAAAAGGAGAGGGGTAGAGAGGTGAGAAGGAGAGATTAATTGGGGGGAAGAGATATTGTGAGAGAGAGAGCTATAGGTAATTAGGTAGAAGGAAGAGAGAGAGAGGGAGGGGTGATTAGGGTGAATAGTGAATGAGAGGGAGAGTTTGATATTATTAGGGGGCAGGAGGAGAGGGGGAGAGGGGAAAGTATCAACAAAGAGAGGAGAGTGATGGGGACAAAGGTGAAGAGAGACATAGAGAGTAATTAAGGGTGGGGAGAGGGGGAGAGGGAAGTATCTATAAACCCATAGGAGGAGAGAGGTGATCGAGGGTAATTGAGGGAAAGAAATAATGTGAGAGACAATTGGGTGTAATTATTGGATAAGAAGAGAGGGAGAAGAGTAAGTATCAACAAAAGGAGAGAGGGAGAGATGTGGATAGAGGTGAAGAGAGTGATAGAGAGAGGATAATTAGCGGGAGTAGAGGGGAAGAGGGAAGTATTAACAAAGAGATGGATTAGAGAGAGGGTAATCAGGGGGCTCTCTCCCCATCTCCCCCCCTCTTCCTTTGTTGATACTCCCTCCCTCTCTCTCCCCCCTCACCTTTCCCTAATTACCTTCTCTCTAGACCTCTCTCTTTGAACCTCTCTCCTGATCTCTCCCTCTCTCCCTTTGTTGATACTTTCCCATCCCCCCTCTCCTCCCAACACCTAATTACCCCCAACTCTCTCTAATTCTCTCTTCCCCAAATGTCATCTCTCTATCATACCTATCCTTACCTCTAACTCTACCATATGACCCCTTAGGTGTCATTAGGAGTCATATTGTGTCCTAATGAGTCATATGGTGTCCTATGAACCCTTAGGACACCATATGATGTTGTTAGGGATCATATGGTGTGCTAAGGGTTCATATTGTGTCTTAAAGGGTCATATGGTGTCCTATGACCTCTTAGGACACCATATGACTCCTTAAAACACTATATGGTGTTGTTATGGGCCTTATGGTGTCCTAAGGGGTCATATGGTATACTATGACCCCTTAGGACACCATATAGTGTCGTTAGGGTTTGTATGGTGTTCTAAGGGGTCATAAGATATCATATGACCACTGAGGACACCATATGAGCCCTAAGGTGTTGTTAGGGGTCATATTGTGTCCTAAGGGGTCATCTATGGTGTCATATGACCTCTTCATATAACATCATATAACCCCTTCAGACACCATATGACTCCTTAGGTATAGTTAGGGGCCATATTGTGTCCTAAGGGGTCATATGGTGGCTCGTGACACCATGTGACCCCTTAGGACACCATATTGTGTCGTTATGGGTCTTCTTGTGTTCTAAGGGGTCATACAATGCTATATGACCCCTTAGGATATGATATGACCCCTTAGGACACCATACGGTGTCGTAAGGGGTCGTATGGTGTCCTAAGGGGTCATATGGTATCCTACCCCTTAGGATACTATATGACCCCTTAGGTGTCGTCAGGGGTCGTATTGTGTTCTAATGGGTCATATGGCATCCTATGACCCCTTAGGACACCATATGACCCCTTGGGACACTATATGGTGCTATGGGTCATATGTTGTCCTAAGGGGTCATATGGTGTCCTATTACCCCTTAGGACACCATTTGGTGTTGTTATGTGTTGCATGGTGTCCTAAGGGGTCATATGGTTTTTTATAACCCCTTACGATACCATGTGATCCTTTAGGACACCCCATGGTGTTGTTAGGGGTTGTATGTTGTGCTAAGGAGTCATATGGTGTCCTATGACCCCTTAGGTATTGTTGGGGTTCATTTTATATCCTAAGGGGTCATATTGTGTCCTATGGGGTTATATGGTTTCCTATGACCCCTCAGGACACTATATGATGTCTTTAGGGGTCATATTATGTCCTCAGGGATCATATTGTGTCTTACAACCCCTTAAGACACTACATGGTGTTGTTGTGGGTCATGTGGTGTTCTATGACCCCTTAAGATACCATATTATGTTGTTATGGGTTGTATGGTCTCCTAAGGGGTCATATGGTATCCTATGACCCCTTAGGACACCATATGGTATCATTATGCATCATATGGTGTCCTAAAGGGTCATATGGTGTCTCATGAACCTTTAGGACACCTTAGGACACTATGTGATGTTGTTATAAATCTTATAGTGTCCTAAGGGGTCATATGGTGTTCTATGAGCCTTTAGGACACCATATGGTGTCGTTAAGGGTTGTATGGTGTGTTAAGGGGTCATATGGTATCTTATGACCCCTGAGGACACCATATGACCCCTTAGGTATTGTTAGGGGTCATATTATGTTTGAATGTATCATATGGTGTCCTATGACCCCTTAGGACACCATATAGTGTTGTTGGGGGTTGTATGGTGTGCTAAGGGGTCATATTATGTCCTAAGGGGTCACATGACATTGTATGACCCCTTAGACACCATATGATCCATTAGGTTTTGTTAGGGCTCATACTATGTCCTAAGAAGTTATATGGTGTCCTATGACCCTTTAGGACACCATATGACCCCTTAGGACATCATATGGTGTCGTTATGGGTCTTATGGTGTCCTAAGGGGTCATATGGTATTCTATAACCCCTTATGACACCATATGACCCCTTAGGACATTATATGACCCCTTAGGATACCATACGACCCCTTGGGACACCATATGGTGTCGCAAGGAGTCGTATGGTGTCCTAAGGGGTCATATGGTGTCCTATGAACCCTTAGGATACTATATGACTCATTAGGTTTGATGAGGGGTCTTATTGTGTCATAATGGGTCATATGACCCCTTAGGACACCACATGCATGGGAGACTATATGGCGCTATGGGTTGTATGGTGTCCAAAGGGGTCATATGGTGTTCTATGACACCTTAGGACACCATATGACCCCTTAGGATACCATTTGGTATTTTTATGTCTCATATGGTGTCCTATGACACCTTAGGTGTCATTAGGGTTTATTTTATGTCTTAAGGGGTCGTATTGCGTTCTAAGGGGTCATATGGTGTCCTATGACCCCTTAGCACACTATATGATGTCGTTAGGGGTCATTTTATGTCCTAAGGAGTCATATTGTGTCTTATGACCCGTTAGGACACCACATGGTATCGTTATGGGTCGTATGGTATTCTAAGGGGTCATATGGTGCTCTATGACCCCTAAGCACACCATTTTCATGTTGTTATGGGTTGTATGGTCTCCTAAGGGGTCATATGGTGTCCTTTGACCCCTTAGGACACCATATGGTTTCATTATGCATCATATGGTGTCCTATGGGTTCATATGGTGTTCTACGACCCCTTAGGACACCATATGAACCTTTAGGACACCATATGGTGTCATTAAGGGCCTATGGTGTGCTAAGGGGTCATATGGTGTCCTATGACCCTTTAGAACACCATATGACCCCTTAGGTATTGTTAGGTGTCATTTTGTGTCGTTAGGGGTCATATGGTGTCCTATGACCCCTTAGGACACAATATGACCCCTTAGGTTTTGTTAGGGGTCATATTGTGTCCTAACGGGTCATATAGTGTCCTACGACCCCTTAGGACACCATATGGTGTCATTTGGGATTGTATGGTGTGCTAAGGGGTCATATTATGTCCTAAAGATTCCTAGGACATCATATAACCTCTTAGGACACCATATCACCCCTTAGATATAATTAGGGGTCATATTGTGTCCTAAGCGGTCATATGGTATGTCATGACACCATATGATCCCTTAGGACACCATATCATGTAGTTATGGGTCTCCTTGTGTTCTAAGGGGTCATATGGTGTTCTAAGGGGTCATATTGTTTTATATGACCCCTTACGATACCATACGACCCCTTAGCACACCATATGGTGTTGTAAAGGGTCGTATGGTATTCTAAGGGGTCATGTGGTGTTCTATTGGGTCATATGGTTTTGTATGACCCCTTAGGATACTATATGACATTGTTAGGGGTCATATTATGTCCTAAGGGACTGTATTGTGTCTTATGACCCCTTAGGACACCACATGGTGTTGTTATGGGTCGTATGGTGTTCTAAGGGGTCATATGGTGTTCTATGACCCTCTAGGACACCATATTATGTTGTTTTGGGTCGTATGGTCTCTTAAGGGGTCACATGGTGTCCTATGACCCCTTAGGACACCATATGGTGTCATTATGTGTCATATGGTGTCCTAAGGGGTCATATGATGTTATATGACCCTTTAGGACACCATATGATCCCTTAGGACACCTTATGGTGTCGTTAGGGGTCATTTGGTGTGCTAAGGGGTCATATGGTGTCCTATGACCCCTTAGTACACCATATAGTGTCCTTAGGGGTCATATGGTGTCCTATGACCCCTTAGGTGTTGTTAGGGGTAATATTGTGTCCTAACGGGTTATTTGGTGTCCTATGACCCCTTAGGACACCATATGGTGTAGTGAGGGGTTGTATGGTGTGATAAGGGGTCATACTGTTTTCTAAAGGTTCCTAGAACATCATATAACCCCTTAGGACATCATTTGACCCCTTAGGTATCGTTAGGGGTCATATTATGTCCTAAGGAGTCATTTGGTGTCTCATAACACCATATGACCCCTTAGGACACCATACCATGTTGTTATGGGTCTTCTTGTGTTCTAAGGGGTCATATGGTGTTATATTACCCCTTTGGATACCATATGACCCGTTAGGAAACTATATGGTGTCGTAAAGGGTGGTATGGTGTCGTAAGGGGTCGTATGGTGTCGTAAGGGGTCATATAGTGTCCTAAGACCCTATATGACAATCTTAAGGGTCATATTATGTCGTAAGTGGTAATATTGTGTCTTATGATCCCTTAAGACACCACATGGTGTCGTTATGGGTCGTATGGTGTTCTAAGGGGTCATATGGTGTTCTATGTCCCTCTAAGACACCATATTATGTTGTTATGGGTTGTATGGTTCTCTAAGGGGTGATATGGTGTCTTATGACCCCTTAGGACACCATATAGTGTCATTATGCATCGTATGGTGTCCTAAGGGTCATATGGTGTTCTATTACCCCTTAGGACACCATATGACCCCTTAGGACACCATATGGTGTCATTAGGGGTCATATGGTGTGTTAAGGGGTCAAATGGTGTCCTGTGACCCCTTAGAACACCATATGACTCCTTAGGTATCATTAGGTGTCATTTTGTGTCGTTAGGGGTCATATGGTGTCCTATGACCCCCTAGGACACAATATGACCCCTTAAGACACCATATAGTGTTGTCAGGGGTCATATGGTGTCCTATGACCCCTTAGGACACAATATGACCCCTTAGGTGTTGTTAGGAGTTATATTGTGTCCTAATGGGTCATATGGTATCCTACGACCCCTTAGGGCACCATATGGTGTCATTAGGGGTTGTATGGTGTGCTAAGGGGTCATATTGTGTCCTAAAGGTTCCTAGGAAAACATATAACCCCATAGGACACCATATGAGCCCTTAGGTATCGTTAGGGGTCATATGGTGTCTCCTGACACCATATGACCACTTAGGACACCATATCATGTCGTTATGGGTCCTTTTGTGTTATGAGGGGTCATATGGTGTTATATGACCCCTTAAGATACCATATGACCCCTTAGGACACCATATGGTGTTGTAAGGGGTCGTATGGTGTTCTAAGGGGTCATATGGTGTCCTATGACACCTTAGGACACTATATGACCCCTTAGGTGTTGTCATGGGTCATATTGTGTCCTAATGGGTAATATGGCATTCTATGACCCCTTAGGACACCATATGACCCCTTGGGACACCATATGGTGTTATGGGTCATATGGTGTCCTAAGGGGTCATATGGTGTCCTATGACCCCTTAGGACATCATATGACCCTTTAGGACACCACATTGTGTCATTTAGGGGTCATATGGTGTCCCAAGGGGTCACTTGGTGTCGTAGGACCCCTTAGGACACCATATGGTGTCATTAGGGGTCTTATTGTGTCTTAAGGGATCATATGGTGTTTTATGACCCCTTAGGACACCATATGACCCCTTAGGAGACGATATGGTGTCGTTAGGGGTCATATTGTGTCTTAAGAGGTCATCTGATGTTCTATGACCCCTTAGGACACAATATAACCCATTAGGATACCATATACACTAAGTTTTAAATAAGGAGAGATATAAGAGTGAAGAGAGATGAAGAACTAAAGAGAGGGAAAAGAATTAAAGGACAATGACATAAATAGAGATATAGATATTAAGGAGTATGAAGTGAGAGGGAGAAAAACTAAAGGACAATGATGGATAGAAATAGGTAGACATATCTATATATTAAAAATGAGAGAGGATGATAGAGATAAAAAATGAAGATAAAGGGAGAGGGAGTGCATAGATATAGAGAAAGAGAGAGGTAAAGACAAAGATAAATATATGAAGAGATGGAGAAAAAAGGATAGAGAGGGGTAAAGAGAGAGATAAAAAAAGGAAGAGATAGAGAGATATAAAGGAAGAGAAATATCGATAGATAGAGATATATAGATAGTGCAAGAGAGTGAGAAAGAGAGATAGAGATTATAGATAGGGATAGATAGAGAGGGAGAGAGAGAGAGAAAGATGAAGATATAGAGATATATAAAGGCACTATAGAGAAGGATGTGGGGAGAGAGATAGAGATATATAAAGATGGAGCAAATAAAGAGATAAAGGTAGAGAAAGGGAAAGATACTTCAAGAGGGCGATAGAGGAAGAGACAAAGAAGTAGATTAATCATGTATAGAGGAAGATATATAAAGATAGAGGAACATATAAAAAGAGAGATTGATAGGGAAATAGATGGAGAAGTGAAGATGGATATAGATATAGATATGGATAGAAAGTGATAGAGAGAGTAAGATAAATGGAGGGAGAGATGGAGTGAATAAGTGAGATTTAGAGATAATGAGATATAAATATACATGAAGATAGATCTATAGGGATATAGAGATTGAGGGGACAAGATAGGGAGAGAAAGGAGGTGATAGAGACAAGTAATATATAATTATAGGTAGGATAAGGTAGAGGGGGGAGATAAATAGAGAGAAGAGAGATTACTAGAGAGAAATATAGAAATAAGGAGTGACAATGATGGAGTGGGAGAAGGAGAGATAGGAATATAAAGATGGAGATATATGCAGAGATGCATGTAACTTGGGAATTTATTTATCTTGATGAGATGAGAAAATAAGTGACATAAGTAGAGAAGAAAGAGATAGATAAAACATATTATATAAGTATAGATAGACAAGTGATAGATAAAGGAGGTGATAGGAAAAAAATGAGACTTTGTATGCAAAATTTGTGAGTCTTTAAAGTTTTAAAATTGAAGGACTAACTTCAAATTATTATAATTAAATTTTTTTCTATAATATAATCAAACTACCTCATCCATTTGATAGGTCTCTAAATGACTTTTCCAAAACCTATAAAAAATCAAAACTTCGATAAGAAATGCAAAGGTTATGCCCATTTTACTAAACTATATTTTTTATGTTGAGAAAAATGGATATCCGATTTGAAAAAAGTATGACACCACAATAGTGACATCACAATGATGACATCACAATGGTGACATCACAATAGTGACATCACAAATCGGATATCTGATATTATTGGATATCCGATTTGGTTTGGTATTACCAAATTAGATTCAAATTTTCACCGACCTAAACAAAAAGTCAAAGCGGATTTTGGCATGTTTGGAAATGTTTAAAACACTTTTTTTCCATTGCCACTTTTTGGCCCCCTATGATCTTGCACATACCCAATATAAACCAAGCTTCTTATACCTTGCAAGAGAGATTTCTCTATTGTTCCTCCAATTGAGCTATTGGTGAAGCCAATGATGTGCCCCTCTTTACCTTCTTTGTATTAGCTCCTTGATTGGGATGTGGATTTCTCTCCACACATAAAATGATTGGTTGGATTTGTATTTGATTTGAATGATGTTGGATATGGATTAGATGTGAGAAGATTTGGGCATTATGATGGCATGATGGATTATTTTAAATTTCAAATTAATAGCAAAAGATTAGATGAGAACTGGATGAAGGGATGAAATGGATAGCATAAGAATGTATGAAAAGTGTAGGATTTGTGAGGAGAGGAGACTCCAATTTATAGATTGGAGGAGGCCAAAATAAAGGGCCAAGATTGATTTTGGGATGAAGGGTTGAGATCGATTTGAGAGGGAGCACATGGATTGAGAGGAAAAGGTGTAAGATTTAAGAGATATACCATAAAGGTATTTCTTATCTCCACACCTCTCAAGGTACATGGGGAATACATCCCAAGTACATTGGGAAGAGAAAAAGGAATATAAAATTCCTTGGGGGAAGGAAGAAGGAATTAAAAATTCCAAAATAAGAGGATGTGTGGGAAGAATAAATGGATAAAGGAATAAAAAATTCCTTGGGAAGAGGATGCATGGGGAGATTCAAAGAATTTGAATTTCTTTGAAAGGATTAAGGTGATTAGGGATGTGCAAATTATTATGGGGATTGATTAGGTAGGTTAATAAGAGATTAGAATGCAAGTGGGAAAGTTAGGAGGATGTGACATGAGGAGAGATAATGAATGGAGGAATATGAAATTGGAGGATAATGATAAGCATGCTTCTAGAAGAATTAATTAGGCTAAGTGGAGATTAGGGAAAGTGATTTGTAGGAATCACTTTATTTAGGTTAATTAATTGATATAAATTAAGTGGGTTTTAGAAGAAATAATGGTTGAGGTGAAGAATGAGGAAATAATTAATTTATTGATAAATTAATTATTGGACTATAGTGATAAGATTGATTTAATTTAACTTAATTAAACTTAAGAAGGGAATTAACATTATTAAACTGGTTAATTATGTTGTCAGGCTTAAATTAATTAAATATTAATTTAATTAATTTTAGGTGTCTAAATTTTGCCCCTCTTTGATATAGCGTCATGAAATGATGTTTTATCGAAGAAGAATAAAACATAGTGGATGGAAAGAAAAATGAATAGTAGCATGATGCCCTAGTCATAGGAGAAATGAAGAGGGATGATGAGAAGGTAGTGGTATGCCCCCTCGAGGGGACATGTGGGTTCTAAGAACACGGGTGTGCTCTCGAAATGGATAGGAGGACTAGATAATAAAAAGATGAAGATGATGAAGGGGGACTGAATGAATAAATTGGAGTCTCCAAGGTAAATGAGTGAAATGGGATGAATGAATGAAATGGAGTGGATGAGACTTCTTGTTGTGTAGATGTGGAGAGAAAACCTAGATTCGATATCACCATAGATTATTGTTGGGATCTAGGAACACTAAGAGGGGGGTTGAATCAATGTTCTACTAGAATGAATAAATTTAACCTTATTAGCAATTGGTAAACATAAAAGAATATATCCATAAGCAACAAAACCACCACAAAGATGAACACCATAACACCACATATTTATACGTGAAAAACCTCAAAGAGGAAAGACCATGGTGGGATTGGAGACCCACAATATCTATCCACTGATCAGATGAATATATTTTACAATAAGGGGCCTACACATGTTGGAAGGCCAATAGCCTAGAGCACACTTCTCATCACAAAAGGAGCCTCACTGACTATAGAAAACATCAAACTACAATCTGAAATGAATATCAAAATGCAAGAATAGCATCTCCAGTGCCTGAATATACTTCTGATTAAGCTCAATATCGGAGGTCTTATACCTATTAAACAAACCCAATTCGATCACCTATGATCAACCAAAACCTCTGCATAAGATTACATTATTCACATACAAATAATATTATAACCCACATATCATGATCTACAAAGAGATCTTACATCATATTTATACCAACCCGGGACCTAAACAATTAGGTCGGCCAACTAAAAGATAATACAATAGATCAATTACATAATCTCGCAAAACAATGATAAAACAAGTCAGCCTAAGACCAAAATAACATAAACCAAACAATAAATCCAACCGGCGATGCATCGGGAGCATCAACCAACATGTTACATAAACCGGTCCATAACCTAGTAGAATAACATAGAATAGAATAGGTCCAGTGCTAAATGAAAAACCACCGATCAACTGGAACACGAACAAGATAACCATCAACATTCTAATAACCTTCTAGAAGATGCACGAACACCACTTATCGGATTCATCACAACATCTTAAACAAACCTCTATTGGTAAAACCCTTATTGGTAACCAAAAGGCTTACTAGAACAAATGATAGCATCTAGATCATCAAATCCCAAACCAACAGAATATGATACGCATTAGGAACACATGAATAACTAGTCCAAACCAATTCCACAAGCTGAAACATATCCTCGATATGTTCATCACAATTCAACCACACTATCAGAACTTGGTAGATAGCAAAACAACAAGTCTTTATATCAATGACAAACATCAATGCAACACATAATCAATTCCTCCAAATTGCCAACAATCTCCCCCTTTGGCATTGATGGCAACACAAGATGTGAAAAACATCCATGTGGCAAGAAATTTCAAACAAGTCTCCCCAAAAGAAAGACATCCAACAATCTCCCCAAAATGATATGACAATGAATTTCAAAACCAAATATCTTTGTACCAATTAACCATCCATAGATCTGAACCAAACTCCTCCAATGGGATACAATCAATCTAAAAAAAATTTCGTCACCCTTTGACTGATATCACTATTAAGCTCTATTTTTCACATATATATCTCCCCCCTTTGATATCAATGCCATAAATATGACATAAACATCAAATAGAAATCATAAATGCTCTGAAACACATAGCTCACTACTCCCCTTGAGTAGTAGAACCAACACATCAATCTGGAATAAATGATAGTTCTGATAATACATACCAGACTAATGCCAATCAGCATCACTCAATTCTCTACTAGAGGAGCAAAAACTCCCAATCTGTCTCTGAACCACTCAAATGATCTCTCAAACCAATCTGACTTCATTCCCTTCTCCATTAAAAAATTATACTTGATAGAAATGTGCTTTGTCTTTAGAATGAAATAGAAGATTCTTTGATATGTTAGTAGAAGCAGAGTTATCATAGTGAATAACTACTGGTTCATTGCAATCTACCCTTATATCCTTCAACATTTTCTTCATCCATAGAACTTGTGTACAGTTAGTAGTAGCAGCAACATACTCAGCTTCAACAGTAGATAAAGAAGTACATGATTGTTTCTTGCTAATCCATGAAACAAGTTTCCTTCCAAGAAATAAAACTTCATCAGATGACCCTAGCTAGTTACCTATAACTCCATCCCAATCCACATCTGTATATGTACATAGTGTAAAGTCATCACAAACCAAAAACCATACCTAAAAATCCTTGAAAATATCTGAAAATCCTAGCTACCAGAGCAAGGATTCAACATAATCAATTCTTTCCTTCTGAGAATATCCTTTACATACGAATATAGCCTTATTCCTCACAACTTGTCCATCCTCATTCAATTTATTTCTAAAGACCCATTTAGTTCCAATAAAATTCTTATTTTTAGGCTGAGGAACTAAAGTCCATGTGTTGTCCTTTTCTAACCAATCCAGTTCCTCTTCCATAGCTTACATCCAACATTCATCCTTACATGCTTCATCTAGTGATGCCAGTAGAAATTAAACATTCCTCATCAGATGCCAACCTTCTTCTAACCCAATTATCTTCTAAATGATTCAACCTTATATACCTAGGAGTCTTCAAACTTTCAGTTCCTAACTAGTTCAACATTTTATTCTGGTATAGGTTCTACTAGTTCAGTTATAACCATTTCCACTTCCAGATCTCTCTCATAAGTTTTGATTTGAACTTTGATCTACTCATCCACCTTGAAATTTGCACTCTCCACAATTCTCTACAATCTTTTTTTTTAACATCTATATGCTTTGCTTTCATTAGAATAACCAAGAAATGTCCCTTCATCACATCTAGGATAAAACTTTCAATTCACTACAAAGGTTTTGAGGTACCTAACCATGGATGTACGACCAAACGATAACTCATAAAGTGAATTACCGATAAACCAAACTAGATCCAAGATCCAAGAAATCTTCATCGATGAACCTTCAAACTGACTTTTCCTAAGATCTGAAATAGGGTTTCAGACCACTACCAGGGCTAATGCAAGATTTGTCATCAATTTGCCTCTCCCTAAGGAAAATTCCTTAGATACCAGATGAGTTTCTTGGCCATGCATGAACATTCTACTCTGTTGGATGAGTAATCAAGGTATATGCTTCAGCCGAATGAACATCTGGGGCATTTGATTGCATCAATTGATCCTCGGACTTCATAACCCAGTTTTTCTCATGCTCCTTCTGAATATCATCAACCTTCTTCTTTCCCTTCTCATTATATTTATCACTTCCTACTAGTAGGTTCTTGCTTCTACAAAATCTAGCAATGTGTCCTATTTTGTTGCATGCATAGCAAGTAACATTGTGTTGGAAACCAATAACATTGAGATGGTGGGTGAATCAGTGTTATACTAGAATAGTATATTTTAGCCTTAACAAAACATTCATGCACCAACCGGTATACCGATATAAATAGATTTTAAAGAAGTAAAGCAACCAATAAGCCAAACACATAAATGAGAACCATAAAACACAGATTTATATGTGGAAAACCTCAATAAGGAAAAACCACGGTGGGATTTGTGACCCACAATATCAATCCACTAGCCATATGAAGAGATATTATAATATATGATGGGCCTACACTTGTAGGAAGGCTTACAACCTAGAGCACACTGCTCAATCACAATAGGAACCTCACTGACTACATAAAATTCTAGACAACAATCTGAAGAAGTTTGAACTGCTAGGATAGCATCTTCTATGCCAGAATACAATTCCGGTTTAAGCTCTATCTGTTCTGATTGAAACCCTAAACCCCTTTACCGGAATAACCCTTACAATAAATTCCTTACCTACATAGTCTCTCTGATATATTTTACATTACATTTGCATCATGATCCATTACATTACCTACCTTACTTTATCAAAATAATCTAATCAATCTTCCCTATATACCCTATACAAATTTATTCCTTATGTCCTCTTACAAAGATATATACAATATCAAATTTCATGTTGGCCATATAACATAAATGAATAAAAATTAAAACAAGATACCAATGCCAGATCCAAGATAAGTCAGCCTCCAATATTGATAACCTGTACTATACCATGTTGTCTTTCATTGCCGGTGACCAAAGAAATTTTCCTAACCTATGGGTGTTAATGTAGAATTTGTGAAGTGCTTGTTGTATACCATATGAAGTCGAAACCCAAAAACATGTTCCCATCAATGACAACATAGTGAAACCAACCAATAGAGTGTCAATTTCCAACAGTCAACCCCTTTGGCATTGATGGCAACACTCATGTGAAAAACTAGTCAAGGTTTCATCGGTCGGTTTCATCTTGCTCTGCCCCCCCTGAGTTGAATATGCAAAATACTACATATCTCCAAAAAATCTGTAAATCCCCCTAATGTATCTATGCATCCCTTTTATCATTTTTCACATCTATACTACTCCCCCTTTGACATCAACGCCCAAAAATTGTAAAAGGAATGTCAATGAATAAGTATTGTACACTGAATACCTCCAAAAATGTCTTATTGAAGCTTGACTAGTTTCAAGATTTTTGGATAAGTTTTCTTGACTAACTCCACATAAATATCCCAGCTAGTTTTGAATGTGTCAAAAATAGATACAAGTCCACTCAATAAATATGCAAAAGATTTTTTCTCATTGACCTCTGTCGGTGTGGGCTTTCCCAGCATATCCATACATTCCTTCTTATGTACATAGAGTGAATCCAATGTTGGACTCACCAAACCTCTCAGGCTTCTAGCTCTATAAATTATTTTATCTCTTTCCTTTTCAAGAGAAGAAATTTGGTTCTCCAAATTCAAAATTTGTCCATCAATTAATGTTGTCAATGAAAATAGTCCATCAAAAGAGTTAGCAATACTAGCAATTTTCTCTTGTATCTCTTTTATCTTTTTATCTACATTTGTTGTAAGTATCTCAATATTATTGGTTAGAGATTTGTTGTAAGTATTGAAAGTCTTTTGATATGTGCTCAGTTATTATCTTAAGCTTATCAGAAGGGCTCTCTTTATTTTCAATATTACATTTTAGAACCAATCTGTGCTAAACAATGATGGATTGATCTATAATCCCCTTGCCTGTGGTTCCCTCCTTCATCAGTTTTTGAGCAGCCATCATCATTAGTTCTATGGGACTCATCTCTGTGATGGTTTTTTTTTAAATTAGAGAAGTGGCAATTATCAATAATGATGTGCTAGCAACCGGTTCGCTACCGGATTCCCCTATTTTCTTTGATGATTTATCCTTTATTACCTCCTCACTTGCACCGGTGGCTTCGCCACTTGGTCCAGTCTGTGCAACTGTCGGTTCCTCTCTAGGAACAATATCCTCAACCTATACATTAGTATCTGGAGGACAATTGTCCTCAATGTTAGTATCATGTACAATGTTCTCAGTATTAACTGGTGTTTCCGCATTTTTTATACATTTGTGTTTAGCGGTGGCTCAATTTTCACTATCTTGATATTCTTCAAAACTGAGAGTGGAGTACCCATGATCCTTTTTCCTTTCCCTTCAAATGAGGTATCTATAGTATCTGTCTTTATCTCTAGTGAAGTAAATAATCCTCTATGTTCTCCCAAAAATTAAATCCAATCTTTCTGAGTTTCCTTTATTAATTCATTCATTCTCCCTAGCATCAGGCTAGTTATCCTATGTTTGCTATTGAATACCTTTCTATTTGTAGCCTCAATTGTCTTATCCATTTCGTCTAGAGTTATACTAACATAGATAGCTAAAAGTTCTTGAATTTTAATGCTTTTATCTTCTTGCATAGCAGATAACCTTCTAGCATGTAACATGTTATATAACTTAGTTGGTACTTGATTTTCTATCTCTATTAATGCTTTCTTATAAATATCCAAGTATTAAAGGACTCCTTCCTCAACCTCTCTTTGATCATCAACCTCTAACTTGTCATAATAAAACTTAACATTCTTTAGCATGCCATCTTTAGTTATTTCATCAATAATTTATGCATAAGTTTTAGGTGTAACCTTACCAGAATCAATGTCATCCTTCTTCTACCTCTTGACAGTACTGGATGTAGTTGTAAGTGTAGCCTTAGGTGCTTGCTTTTGTGCTGGTAACCTGATTGTGACCTTTCTAATCAGCTGCTTCTTTGCTTCTACATTAGGTTCTTTTGGTTTCTTCCTGACAACCCTCCTGAAGGCTAAAGGTGTGTCATCCTCTGATTCAGAATCTGAAGTTGCAGGTTCAATGTGAACTACCAGATCCTTCCTCTTTCTCTCTTTCTCTGGGACAACATCAATAAGTGTCTTTATGTCCTTTGAGACCTCCTGTACAAATTTTCTTGCTTTTCCTTCTCATTTTTCCCTTCTCTTCCAGTTGAACTCTGTTTCAACCTCTAGAGTCTTTTGTTGCATAGTTCCACAAGGTTTCTCTGCCTCATCTATTTCTACATCAAGAATCTATGCATCTACCTCATATCCCATTTCCTCTATCCAAATCTTCCAAGGCTTGACTACCTCCATGAGAGTCACGTCCTTCTTAACCATAAAACATATTTTGGTAGAGTATTTCTCTACTATATGCTCAGGTATTCTTATCCTAGACCACATAATTTTTTTAAAATCCTTGAAATAACCCCATATCGTATCATCTTTATGACTTTCTAATGCAACAATTGATTGTTTTAACTGTCTTCCTACCGGAATGTTAAAAGCCCATTATTTCCTACTAGAATCTGGGTGTATAGTTCAAAAACTATAACATCAATAAGACTAACAAATTTCCATACCAGAAGGTGCCCTTCTTCTCATCTTTAATCTTTCCTAAGTTGATCAATAACTCTTCAAGAATCCAACCGCAAAGATCTAACTGTACACTCACTCATCATCTTATATGCAACCCAAATACATTAACTCAAAATAGAATTTAGTCGGTTTGATTGAGTTACCTTGTATCCTATGACCATGCTGCCAAACTTGATATTGGTGTCAGTGATAGCGCTCACTTTCATCGATCTCTTGTCAGATGTGGTACCGGTGATCTACCTCACAAAGTTGTTTGACACTTTCTTATCTGGATGTTTCCCTACCAATGGAAAACCTATTATTTCTTGGATGGCTTCCTTAGTGATTTTATAAGGTTTGTCCATCAATATGAATTCACCATGTGCTCTACTTAGTACATATCTGATTATTTCATCCTCAAACTCTGGAATATCAAAAATATCTATAAACCCTAGATCTTCAATATGTTGATATGTTGATTTAATCTTTCTAGATCCTCCCATTAGTTCATTCATATACATTCCCTTGATCTCTAAAGTTCCTAAGTCCTCTATATGACAATGAATGTGTGCCCTAACATCTTCTACATACACAACTTGCTTCAAAACGGGAGAAAACACTCCAACCAAGTCTTCCTTGGTAGCCACAGGTGGATACTACTCAAAAATTGGCTTGGAGCAGTCCTTAACTTCTACTACAGTTAGATTTGCAACAAAAATAAGAACAAAAGATGATCCCACTTTCATGTTTCAAGAAAAATACCTTTTATTCGCTCTTAGTGAAAACCTTCAACAATTTCTTCCAAAAGCTGGTGTGATCACTCAAGAAAAAATTTGATTGCCTCTGAATAGCCTCTGATCTCACTTAGTCACTCCGAATCTCTCTGAAATTGCTCTAAATGTAGGGTGATTAACTATGAAGTGTATTTGATCTTTTATCCTTCGAAAGAAAAACCCTAATCTTCCATTGACATAAATGACTGTTAGTGAAAGATACTGGATCTCGCTCAGAATATATCCATACTCGATAATCTTCTATAATATCTAGAACATCTTCTAGAACCTCTTCCTGAGGCATATGCAACATCTTCATGAATTTTGCCTACCCCTAAGGAATTTGTCATAGTTATCAAATGAGCTCACTGTCAGCGTAGGAGCAACCTCTTCTGTTGGATAGGTAACCAGGACATTCCCATCTGATGAATGCTCTTCAGTCTTCCTAACCCATCTCTAAGTATGATCTTGCCGGATTTCACTAACCTTCTCTTTTCCTTTTTCATTTGACCCTCCATTACTAATTGGTGGATTTCTGCTTCTACAGAACCTAGGAATATGTCCAATTTCATTGCATGCATAACATGTAACATTGTTTTTCTGAATTGTTTTGCTAAAACCGGTGAAATTGCTTGACCTGCACTGATTAGTCACATATCCAAATTTTTCACAAGCATAGCATTTTACATTCATTCTACAATCTTCTATCTTATGACCAATTTTATTACATTTAGAACATTTACTGGGAGTAGAATCAGGGTTTTGATTTGCTCTGTTTCTACATTGCCTAGCCATGTGACCAAATTTATTACAAACAAAACATCTACCATTGAATTTATAATCATTGAATTGTCTTACCGGTGCCTTATGGTTTTGATCTTCATTAGTAGTACTGGAACTCTATCCTTGCTCAAATCCAAGTCCACTGGAATCTCCAATATGCCTCTGTCTCTTCAATAAATCATCAAGTTGTGCTGAGCTAATCTTGAATTTTTCATTGTATTCACTTGCAACAGTTAAATCATCTCTTAGTATTATCATCTCTCTCTCAATCTCATGATCATTACTTTGGGATTGTACTAAATTAGTTCACAACATATCATTTTCATGAACCAACCTACCACATTCTTCAAACTTGTTCTTCAGGGATACAACAATATTTTCTTCCTTTTTCTTTATGTCGTCAATCTCCTTAGACATCATCATAGTTATAGCTTGCATTTCATTCTTCATAACCATGTTCTCCTAACTCAATTTCTAACATTGTTCCTTAAGTGAATTTTTCACTTCATCATCCTGATTTTGCAAAAGTTCCTTCCTCCTAGCTTGAACAGATGATAGCCTCTCTTGTAGGACAAGAATGAATTCCTTAGAAGAATTCAACTAAACTTGTAGCTTTAATTTCTTCAATCTTTCAGCATCATAATCTTCAAGTGCCATCTCAAGATGATTCTCCTAAGCCATTTTAAATGATTTCAGTTTCAGGATCTTCCTCAAGTTGTTAAACTTCCTCCGAGGCATAAGGATTTGATACGAATTGTTGGAAAAAAATAAACACTAAGAGGGGGGGGTTGAATTAGTGTTATACCAGAATAGTAAATTTTAGCCTTAATAAAACATTTATGCACCAACCTGTATAAACGGATTTGAAAGAAGTAAAGAAACCAATAAGCTAAACACATAAATTAGAACCATAACACAAAGATTTATATGTGGAAAACCTCAATGAGGAAAAACCATGGTGGGATTCGTGACACACAATATCAATCTAGTGACCATATGAAGAGATATTATAATATATGATGGGTCTGCACTTGCAGGAAGGCTTATAGCCTAAAGCACACTGCTCAATCACAATAGGAGCCTCACTGACTACATAAAATTCTAGACAACAATCTGGAGAAGTGTGAACTGCTAGGATAACATCTTCTATACCAGAATACAGTTCCAGTTTAATCTCTGTCTATTCCAGTTGAAACTCTAAACCCCTTTACCAGAATAACCCTTACAATAAATTCCTCATATAGATAGTCTCTTTGATATATTTTGCATTAAATTTGCATCATGATCCATTAGATTACATCCCTTACTTTATCAAAATAATCTAGTCAATCTCCCGTATATACCATATACAAATTTATGCCTTATGTTGGCTTACAAAGATATATACAATATCAGATTACATGTCAGCCATATAACATAAATGAATAAACATTAAAACAAGTTGCTGATGTCAGATCAAAGATAATTCAGGCTCCAATACCAATAACCTTTATTGTACCATGTCGGCCTACATTGCTAGTGACCAAAGAAATCTTCCTAACCTACCGGTGTCGGTGTAGAATCTGTGAAGTGCCTGTCGGTATACCATATGAAGTCGGAACCCAAAAACATGTTGCCATCAATGACAACATAGTGAAACCAACCAATAGAGTGTCAATTGCCAACACATTGTTCTTCTAAATTGCCTTGTTGTATCCTTGATCATTCCTTGACCTACATTGATTAGCCATATGTCCAAACTTTCCACATGCATGACATCTCATATTCATTCTACTATCTTTTTTTCTATGAACACAATTTTTATAATTTGAACACTGGTTGGGAACTGCATTATTATTATGATTTGTTCTATTCGTACATTGAATTTCTCTATGACTCAACTTATTTCAAACAAAGAATCTACCATTAAATTTATGTGCATTGGGTTGTCTTAACGGTGATCATTGATTCTAGTTGTCTAGTGGATTCTCCTGATTTGCAGTACTAGAGATTTCTCCATGCTGAAATCCAAGACCTCTAGTGTCTCCACTATCTCTTTGATCCTTCAGTAATTCATCAAGCTTTGTAGAACTGACCCTAAACGTTCCTTTGTATTCATTTGAAGCATCCAGATCTCCTCTTAGGATTATCATCATTCTTTCCAACTCTTGCTCATTGTTTTGTGATTGCACCAATTTAGTTCTCAAGACATCAATCTCATGCACCAACCTAATGCATTCCTCAGATCTCTCTTTCAGAGATATAGCAAGATTTTCTTCTTTCTTATTCTAGTCTTCAATCTCCTTAGACATCCTCATGGTTAGGGCTTGCATTTCATTCTTCATGACACCATTCTCCTGACTCGGCTTCTGAAATAATTCCTTAAGGGCATTCTTCTCTCCATCATCCTGATTTTGCAATTGATCACATAGTTCTTTCCTTTTAGCTTAAGCAGATTATAACCTCTCTTGCAGGGTAAAGATGAAGTCCTTTGGAGATCTCAACTCATCTTATAATTTCATGTTCCTCAACCTTTCAACATCATTGTATTTAAGAGCTACTTAAAGTTCCTTCCTCAAACTTATCTCCATAGATTCTAGATACAGGATCTTCCTGAAGCTGTTAGACTCACTCTGAGGCACCAAGCTCTTATACCAATTGTTGGGATCCAAGAACACTAACAGGAGGGGAGGGTGAATCAATGTTCTACTAGAATGAATAAATTTAACCTTATTAACATAACAACTCACCAATTGGTAAACATAAAATTATATAGCAATAAGCAACAATGCAATCACAAAGATGAAAACCATCACACCACAGATTTATACATAGATGAACTTAAAGAGGAAAACCCACAATAGGATTGGAGACCCACAATATCTATCCACTGATTAGATGAATAAATATTATGATAAGGGGCCTGCACATATAGGAAGGTCAATAATTTAGAGCACACTGCTCATTACAAAAGGAGCCTCACTGACTACAAAAAACATTGGACTACAATCTGGAGTGAAGATTAAACTACAAGAATAGCATCTCCTATTCTTGAAAATAGTTTTGGTTAAGCTCAATACCAAAGGTCTTAAACCTCTTACAAAAAATCAATTCGATCACCTATGATCTAACAAAACCTCTGCATAAAATTACAACATTATTTACAAAGAGATAATCTTATGACCCACATATCATGATCTACAAAGAGATCTTATATCATATTTATACAAACCCAAGACCTAAAAAATTAGGTCGGCCACCTAAAAGATAATACAATAGATCCATTACATAATCTTGCAAACCAATGATAAACCAAGTTAGCCTAAGATCGAAACAACATAAACCAAATAATAAATCCAATCGGTGATGCATTGGGAGAATCAACCAACACATTACATAAATTGGTCCATAACCTAGCAGAATAACATAGAGTAGAATAGGTTTGGTGCTAAATGAAACACCACCGATCAACTAGAACATGAATAAGATAATCGTCACCATTTTGATAACCTTCTAGAAGCCACAAGAAAACACCACTTATCAAATTCATCACAAGATCTTCAACAAAGCTCTAGCGGTAAAACCCTTACCCCTCACCAAAAGGATTACTAGAACAAATGATAGAATCCAAGTCATCAAGTCCTGAACCAACTGAATATGATATGCATCAGGAACACATGAATAACCAATCCAAACCAATACCACAAGAAGGAACATATCCCCAGTATGTTCATCACAATCCGACCAGACTACTGGAACCTGGTAGACAGAAAAACAACTAGTGTTGACATCAATGACAAACATCAATGCAACACATAATCAATTCCTCCAAATTGCCAACAATCAACATCAGGATGTTTTAAATATCTGAGGCGTGGACTAGACTCTCAAACAATACGTATCTATATGTACACAAGTTCGCAAACATAGATGATGGTGTAAATACGAGATTGTAGGATCATATAAGAGAAACCATCAAACACACCATACCACAAAAACAATGCCCCGTTATACACCAACCAAGACATGCCGAGATATAGGATGATCAGGGAAGCCCTGAACAGGTATAGTTCTGGGACACAAGATAAAAATCATAGCAAAAAAATCAATCATGCAAACAACATGCACATAGCCAACTAATATCTCTTGATAAAAGTAGGACATGGATTTGGATAGACTGTCAGACATGGGAAGGATACATCCTGATGGGCAGGAAGACGGGTTTGGATAAACTTACAGACATGGGAACGATGCATCCTGATGGGTAGGGTACAGATAGATTTATAGAAGCAAGAGACTAGATGGTGTGTAGGATCTCTAGGTGAGAGGATTCTTGCTTTGATTTGATTAACATAGTATGAATGGGTGTTTGGATTACATGTGAGTTAGTATAAGCTCAAGTTGATGGGAAAATCTTAGTGTGATGGGGATCATAACTGGATGAGATAAAATGGGAGGGAGATTGAATAGGACAGGATGGTATGGGGAATATGATATGATATGATGGGATTGGTTTGTGGATATAGGATAAATGGAGGGGGACCAATGACAAGGGAGAACCAAGGCTTGGTAAGAGGATGGATGGATGTGAAGATTGCTTGGATAGGAGATGGAGGGATAAAGGAGATGGATGGTGATAGGATATGGAGACTAAAGGATGGAGGATAGGTGGAATGGGGATCTAAGAACTATATTGCAAAGGAGGAAAAATGCCCCACTAAAGGTAGTGCAATTAAGGATATATGGATGGTGGATAAAGATGTATGATATGGAAGAATATTATGTAAGGGATATGGATGGTGGAAGAATTAACGCTTGCATTTTCCCAAAGCATGCATGGATATTATTTTTCCTTTAGCATGGTCAAGATCAAAGATAGGAATGGAGGATGCAATTTGATAGGATGAGAAATATGAGATGGAGGATATGGATAGGATAGTAAAGATCAATGATAGGGAAGGAGGATCGGCTTAGATAGGATGATGATATAGCATAATGGATATGGATAATGAAAATGGTAGGATAACATGGATGAAGCTTTCCCCCAAGTGTAGAGTGAAAGAAGATGGGGGGACTACACATGACGCTTGTTTCAGGCATCTATTTTCATGGATAGTATATATGCTATAATAGACCAAGAAGGATGAGATATACGAGATGAATTGGGATTGACATGGTAAATGGGTTGGGATGGTAGATATGGATAGGTGGAAGTTGGATAATTTTGAGGCATGTATGAGTTAGATGTGGATGGTTGATAGGGTGATCCATGAATTTTCATGAGCACTTTCTCATACCAAGCTTTGAAGTTTGGATGTAGATTTTGGGTAGACATGTGACCTAAAAATGTTGAGAATGGGGGGATAAGTTGGGATTGGATAGACTTTACTGAAAAAAAGTAATGAGATGATGTTAGATGAAGATGAGGACAAGGACTTAGCAACTTTAGATTGGATTGATGGATTGATTTGATTTGATTCTATTTGCTTGGATTGGGTTAAATTTGATTAGATTGGATTGGTCCTTGGGTTAGGACAAGATTGATTTGGATTAAATTGAAACATTAGCCCTTGGATTAGGACTTAAGTGAGGCATGAAAGGATCCAAATGATTAAACCTTCTTCTACCTAGGGTGGACTTATGTGCATAAGGAAAATAGGTCAAAGGATCCAAATGATTAAGCCTTCTTCTACTTAGGGTGGACTTGCGTGCCTAAGCAAAATTGGTAAAAGGATCCAAATGATTAAGCCTTCTTCTACTTAGGGTGGACTTGCATGCCTAAGAAAAATAGGGTGATGGATCCAAATGATTAAGCCTTATTCTACCTACGGTGCACTTGCATGCCTAAGGAAAATGGAGAAAGGGATCCAAATGATTAAGCCTTCTTCTACTTAGGGACATGCCTAAGCAAAATAGGGCAAGAGGATCCAAATGATTAAGCCTTCTTCCACTTAGGGTGAACTTACATGTCCAAGCAAAATAGGGCAAAAGGATTTAGGGTTTTGATCAACCCAAATGATTAAGCAAAGGTACTTGGGGGAGATTCTTTCCCAAGCACAAAAATCCAATTGATGAGTGATTGAAGACAAAGGTCTAAATCAAACTTTCAGAAAGTGTTGACTTTGGATTCGAATTCATGATTGATGATTGTATTAAAGGAATATGGATTGATTGATTGAGATTTTTGGAGATTTGATTAGGTTGATGTGATAAGTACTCGAAGGTGAGAAGAAAATGATTAGGGATTGATGGAAGGAAGATGAAGGGGAAGGCTACCCAAGAATGGTTTGATGATGGGATAAAGATATTAGTTGGGGATTGATGTCATTTGGATGGATGAAAATTGATCAGGGGTTTAGTACAAACGGAGATGAAATAGAGGTTTGACAATGACAAATTAGAGGTTGAAGGGTTTGGTCAAATGAATTTGTGAATGTTTTGGATGTTATCTACTCTTGGAAAGAGAAATAAAATAATGATGAGCACATTAGCCAAAGAAACACTTTATGACAAGCTTGAAAGTGAAGGGGGCCTAGATTAGCCTAAACAAAATTTCGCTGGTTTTGTACAAGATGAAGACACACATGAGACATACAACCTAAGTTGGAAGATGGAAACTATTCAATAGGCCTCTTGCACAAGAAATACCTAAAACAAGAAGATAAATAGAGATTTTGGTAGCACTAGCTCCATCTTATAGTTCACTTACTTCTTGGGCATACCAAATTATATTACCCCAAAGATCCAAGGATCTATTATATGGGGAATTCCCATCTCATCTTGAGTGGGTACATGAGAGGTAACTTCAGGGTACGATCTACATCCCCTGCACTATGAATGTGTGGTTTTGGGATACTAAACAAGGTTCCTAGTGAAATTTACTAGGAATCACCAATCCAACAACGGATTCTCAAAACAAGCCACTTAAGGCTCTAACTAAGCTTATTGATGTAGGGAAGGCCCCCACATACATTGAATTCACTTAGCACCTCATTCGTTTGACCAACATATTATATAGCGGCTTAAAAAACCCGCTCAACATTGCATTAGGAGAGTTGATATCCCTGATGTATCCCAATTCAAGATACCCTTGTGAGGTTATCAAATCCCCATCAATAATATCCCTCACTAAAAAAAAAAGATGGGTGTTGTTCATCACATTTCTCTTACACCCAAAATCTATGAAGGCAAGGGGAGAGGATACTTGGTGCAACGGTGGGTCAACCATACATGTGTGCAAGTGCACAAGACATAGAAAAAACTTGTTCTTTTTAACTTCAAAGAATATGTTTGCTAAACTAAGACATGAAAAACAAATCTACTTTAGTGAAAACACATGATTTTCATCGACAAAACATCTTGCAACAATGATTAGTAGTTTATGATAATTGGTTTTGGGCATTCAAAAAAGAGGAAGCTACAAACATAATATGATTAGCCCAAAAAATATTTCAAAATAAATTTCCTTATGGTTTCCTAGGTAATTTAAAAAACAAATTGATAAAAAACAATTTCATATGCTAAAATTATGTGCATTTAAAGTATAAATATTAGGGTTGAATTTGAATGTGATAATTTTTTCTTTTTAAATGATATGAAAAATATAATGACAACCCATTTTAGATCTCTAAGTCATCTTTTCAACTCATTTTGAATTTTTAAAATCTGATTGCGGAGCGAAAAGTTATGCCCATTTTACGAAAACTATTTTTTTTCACTAAGCACACACGTTGATTCACAATTTTTAATGAAAATTTCAAAAAAATGTTAGGTGGGAGGGTTTTTTCATTAAGCACATGCATTTTGATGCCTATGCAGGTGCTGATTCACTTGCGCACACGTTGATTCACCAAAAACCTATAAAATGGTGGTCATAAAATTTAAATTTCAAATATCTCATGCTGTATGATGGTGGACGTGTTGAACCAGTGAGGGAGACGCGCTGAACCAGCGAGGTGGACGTGCTGAAGTGCAGACCGATGTGCTAAAGTGAAAAACTGCTAGCTAAAAACATGAAAAACTCACACAAATGTTAGAAATTGGGATGTGGGTCCCACCGAGCGTGCCAAAATCAAGCAAGGGAAAACCAATGCAATCTTAGATGGTTATTTTAAATCCAAATAAACATAAAAGACCAAATAAAGTATAAACCAAGTTTCTTATACCTTGCAAGAGAGAGTTCTCTCTTGTTCCTTTGATTGAGCTATTGGTGAAGCCAAGGATGTGCCCCTCCTTAACTTGTTTGGATTATCCCCTTGATTGAGATGTGGATTTCTCTCCACATACAACAAGATTATTTGGATTTGGATTGGATTTGAATGATGATGGTTATGGATTAGATGAGAGAAGATTTGGGCATTATGATGGCGTGATAGATTATTTTGGATTTCAAATTAATAGTATAAGATTAGATTAGAAGTGGATGATAAGAATGTGTGAAAATTGGAGGATTTGCAAGGAGAGGAGACTCCAATTTATAGATTGGAAGAGGCCAAAATGAAGGGCCAAGATTGATTTTGGGATGAAGGGCTGAGATCCATTTGAGAGGGAGCACATGGATTGAGAGGACAAGCTATGAGATTCAAGAGATATGGCATAAAGTCATTTCTTATCTTTGCACCTCTCAAGGTACATGGGGAAGAGATCCCAAGTACATTGGGAAGAGAAAAAGGAATATAAAATTCTTTGGGCGAAGGAAGTTCAAGAATTAAAAATTCAAAAATAAAGAATGTGTGGGAAGACTAAATGGATAAAGGAATTAAAAATTCCTTGGGAAGAGGATGCATGGGGAGATTCAAAGAATTTGAATTTGTTTGAAAGGATCAAGGTGATTAGGGATGTGCAAATGATTATGGGGATTGATTAGGCACGTTAATGAGGGATTAGAGTGCAAGTGGGAAAGTTAGGAGGATGTCACATGAGGAGAGATAATGAGTGGAGAAATATGAAATTGGAGGATAATGATAAGCATACTTCTAGAAGAATTAATTAGGCTAAGTGGAGATAAGGGACAACGATTTGTAGGACTCACTTTAGTTAGATTAATTATTTAAAACTAATTAAGTGGGTTTTATAAGAAATAATGGTTGAGGTGACTTCAGAAGAATGAGGAAATAATTAATTTATTGATAAATCAATTATTAGACTATAGTGATAATTAAATTTGATTTAATTAACCTTAAGAGGAAGGGAATTAAAACAATTAAATTGGTTAATTATGTGGACATATTTAAATTAATTAAATATTAATTTAATTAATTTTAGGTGTCTACACATTGAAATGTGATTAATAGTAGAATCATAATCATAGGGCATCTTGGTATAATTAGCTTGATTGTCTGTATTTTTATCTTTTCCTTTATCGTGTTTAGAAAATGGCTCCTTAAACATCACATTCTCTTCATTGGAGGTGTGACCATCAACTTTTATGTTGCCTCTGTTAATAAGATCTTGTATGATATTCTTCAATCTATGACAATTGCTAGTTAGATTCCCTTTACTCTAATGATACAATATTCATCATCATTCCACCAATTTTATTTTACTTTTGGCTCATATGGTGGATTTTTAGGTAGTGTTATGATCTTGTTTGCCACTAACTACTTAAATGATGTTTCAATAGGTTCTCCCGACATAGTGTATTTCCTTTGAGTTTTTGATTGCCTTTGATTGTTCACTTGATTGTTTGTAATACCAGCATAAATCAAATAGAATCCATGTAAGAATCCCCAAACACTTGTCAAAACAATAAGTTTCTAGACCATTAACATTTATTGTGTGTATATCACACAATCCACTTAATCAAATTCACACTTCTTCCATGTATCATATAATCCAAATTGTTACAAATTTAATTTCATCATAGAAAATAAAGTTTTATTTCCTTAAACTAATATCAATACTCTTTGATTACCCAACATGCCTAGATCTAATCTCCGCAGTGTTCTCCCTTAATACACTATCACAAGTTCAAGTGAACAAGATAAAAACAACTCATACCACATAACTTCGGGCAACTTTATCAAACATTTAGAATGACCACCAGAAGCTTGGAAAGAAAATAATCCAAGAAGTAAAATTGTCAAGTTCAACATTAAATAATAAAAAATACCAGCAATTTCGACAACTAACAACACCAAAGACATGACAATTCTCATAAATTAAATGAAAAGAAAAGAGAATTTAGTGGTCATTCCTTTAATAAGAAATTTCAAAATAACAATGTTAGGCCCATTATCACAAAACATCTCAAAATGAGGTGACCAATTTGAGCCACACCATAGAGAGTAGCCACTAAACAACACCCAAGATCACACATCTTGAGTGCATTAGAGAATGTATAATAGACACCTTAGACTATTAAATTAACTACATATCTTTTAATACAATGCAATATTATGTACACATGAAAGTTCATATAATTATATTTTATGTAAGAAAACATATGCAAGAAAGGGAAATATATGGTATTTCACACAAATAGGGAATATACTCGATACATAACTGTCATTATTTATAATATCACAATTACAAATAGTCACTTTCATAATAGTACTATTTTCAAGTAGATCTTAAGCATAAAATTCTAACCACTTAATGATTTCAACAACTACAATTAAAATTAATAACATATGGATGCACTATTCCTATCATCATTTATCCTTTCCACTATAATTTTCATTAAACAACATATCCTTCACAACTCAAGTAAGGTAAGGAAATGGCATAATTTCTAAATCTTTCACTAAACAAACACAAGATTCATATACTTCTCTATAACCATGCAAGATTTTTACATAGCTTAAGACCTCTATCTTTCAAACTAAAACAAAGCCACAAAAAATCAACTCCATATCCTCTATACACATTCTACATGTAGTGCACATATTTATCTTAATCAATACTTATTCTCTACCATGACCTGTCAAACAACTAAATCATATGAACTACATATAGTATTTATGCAAAAAGGTATTCTACCTACTTAATCACTTTACATGAAATCTTGAATGCAATACAAAACATTTTAGGTCTTCAATTCAGAATTAATCAAACATTCCTTAATGAAAGCCATACAATATTCATTAATAAGAATGAAGTACTTCTATTGAATATCAAATACATCATTTAGTAGCATTTCTATGAGTTCTTATATCTAGATAGAGTGAAGAGAGAGAGAATTTGATAGTCACACAATTCATACATATGCACGTAAACCAACAAGATCATACAAAGATGAGTATATTTTTCCCTATGCATATTTCCTTTATTATACTTTACTTCATTTCATTGCCTGCTTAGAAGCATGACATTTCATAAAATTAGAGATGAAACTAAAGGTCCTAATTTCCCAAATGAGATCTATATAGATAATTTTTTCTTGCATACAAAACCTCTTGCGTAAACACTCACTACTTCTCATCGATACAAATACATTTTTAACTATCATCTTTCATTGAATAGCAAGATACAAAAAGAACAGGGGAGAGAGAACTATTAGCTAGCTAATATATGAATATGAATACACATCAAACATGTTCTTCATTTACACATCCTATTCTATACAAAGTCAATTCAATATGTCGATTGGAAGCACATTATTATAATGTTCATAAGAAAGTCTTTAATTGAGTTAGTCATGCAAAAGAACATAGTGTAATCCTTAAAGAGAACACACACAAGAGTCTCATAAAAATCACAAACATTCACTCATGACCAGAGGACATACACAAGAAATATAGTACACATGATATAGATAGTTTTAATTTCTAGAGAGAAGAAGGGAGAGAGAGAGAGAGAGAGAGAGAGAGAGAGAGAGAGAGAGAGAGAGAGAGAGAGAGAGAGAGAGAGAGAGAGACCTTTAATTAACTATGTAAATGCAATTAATATCTTCCAAGCAAGTTCTCAAGATTTGTACTATATCAAATTACATGTATAACACAAGAACTTCATCATACGACAATACGTTATCTAACATAATAAGTTAGTTCTAAAAATGCAACATTGGATAAGGAGGCATAGGAAATTTCTTCTAATTAGAAGCAATCATATATCTAAAAAATCTTAAGGGTTTGAGTAGATACTAGAAATTTTAAGCAACCAAAGAAACCTTAGAGGAATAGAGTAACATTTCGAAAAAGAGTGAAATATTTTTTGACAATCTCCCCAAAAGTAAAAAAAAAACAAGAAAAAAACATTCCCCAACTCTAGAATTTTTTTTTCCCAATAATAATCTATTGCTTCCCCAAAAAAATTTTACAGGAGAAAGAAACTCCCCCCAAAAATAAACACTTCACCCCAGTTCAAAAATAAGATTTCTAAAATTGTAAAGAGTTTAATTTAAATTTAATTAAATTTATTTACTAATTAATTTATTTCAAATTACAAATAATAACTTAATTTATTAACCAATAAAGCTTTTATTTTAATTTATTTACACAAATTATTAATTAATTTATGAATAAAATATAAAAGTACTATTACCTCAATACACACACACAAATATATATATACACACACACATACACATACACATACACATACACATACACATACACATACACATACACATACACATACACATACACATAGATATACAAATACATACACATACACATGTACATACACATACAAATACACATACATATAGACATACAAATTTAATACACATAAGAAAGAGTAATTAATTTAACTCATACCAAATATAAATAACACCTTATAGTAAATTAATAACTAAAAATATAACAACAAAATAAATCAATAAACCCATATGCAACACATAAATACACATAAACAACATACCAAAGGACATCTAATTATTGCCTATGTGGCATTCTGATTAAGTTGACACTAAACAAAGGACACTTCTCTATTACCAAGCAAGGCTAAGGGTATAAAAATTGGGTCTTATGCTATCTCCCACAACTTCTGTTGGGATTATGTAGGCACGCTCAGACCTAAGAACCAGGTGGAGTCGATGCCTTGTATGTGCAAACCTGCATCACTAAGAAAAGAACATATACAAATAACATACATATAACTAGAAATTACACGCACACCGGTGAATGGGAATCGTGACATTTTATGTCTCTCCGAAGTGAGTGACAAAAGATCATCCCCTTACACCCCATACAGAATCAAACAAATAACATGAAAACACACATGATGCATCTCATAAGTTAAGGAAATATGTCAATCCATGGGTCAATTTAAAAAAATAAAATCTAACATTTAATCATCCATAAAGATAAAGTGCATAACTAACATATATCAAATCAAAACATCATAAAATATCTCAATCAAGAGGAATTCAATCATCAACAATGATGTCAAAATCACACATGAGATTCATTAGCATCTAACATAGCTCTCATAAGAATAATTCCTAGAGGGGTATTACAAAATTAATTAGATATAATAAAAAATAAACCATAAATTTTTCTTTTTCCTCTAAATATGAAGAAACCAGTTTTTATGTAACTTATTTCTCTAAGAAATATTGACTTTATTCTATTAAGAGCCTAGAATGATTTTCATTTATAAAACATTATTAGGATATATATAAATATATACAACTTAGTACCTCAAAACAAAATACTAATCTAAAATACAATCTCCATCATCAACCATCCTAATTTTGGAAAATAAAAAAATTGAGCATGCAATTTTTAAAAAATATAGCTACATCTATTATCAATCTAATATATTACTTAAGGTCAAAAAATCCAACTTCACAAATCCACTATATCATAGCAACAATATTTTATTATTAGGATTTTTATGGTAGCCTATCATGATGTGTATATTTAGATAGTAGCAACCTTAGTTCAAACAAGGATCAACATAAGATCCACACGTTACATACAAGTCCAATCAAGATAGTCACATTATATAAGTCATTATTATCATATCATCACAAAATATCAAAAGAAATAACATCAAATAGAAAAAAATAGTTAGTGATAATTTTAAGATCAATTGCATTAAAAAAAATACCATAAATAATTAAAAAAAAAATATCCAAAAAAGAGAAGACAAAATTTCTCTTTGGTAAAAAAATATTTCTATGAATCCTTGAGGTAGCCTCCATGATGAAAACATGGTAAACACGTTTGTTGTCTAACAATTACATCAGGAAAATAATAAAGAGAAATAATGCATCCAAGAGGTTAAACCATTCGTTTCGTGCTTTTGATAGATAACATGATGAAAACCTAGTAGGTATGAATCATTCATATGATCATTTATCTATATATACCATTACACTTGCGGAATGTTTTTTTGGGGGGTAATTAAATAGCTAGAAGACAAAAACCCATTATATTAAAATAAAAAGAATAAGTTTAGACAAAGTCCATAGAGAGTAGTAGAAGAAGTAGAAAAGGAAAATAAACCCTGAATAGACAGAGCTAGAACATAACTAAACGCCCCCAACATAGCTGGAAAAGGCAACCAAAATTATGGCTATCTAAGCCAAAATGACCCAAGAACCCAACGCAAGATCAAGACACCCTAAACATCCAAGCCCTAAGAGAAAAAGGAAAGAGAAATAACATTCTTCAAGAAACTTGGAGATCCACTGATTCCATCCCATAGTCTTCCACAGTTGTGTCCTTTGGAGCGATTCCCTTAGCCTAAATAGTACCTTCAAGACTCTCTAGATGAATGTAGGATTTGACCCATTCAAAATTTTTGTTGGTGTCCATCTTCATCCAATTTTGCAAGAATTCCTATCCCCTCAAGGCCAATCATTTTTTATCCCTGTATTCCTCCTCATCATTCTAGAAGAACTAGAGGGAATTTGGGAACATTCACAAACATCTTATAAAAATCCTTAGGGATAGGAATTCATTTATATTAGTCTATATTAAACAATACACCATCTTATTAAAATCCTTAGGGATGTATCCTTACCACATCAATATTGTTAGGACCCGAAGGCAACTAAGAAGGGGGGGGGGGGGGGTGGGGGTGAATCAGTTGTCTAATAATTTCATCCCCAATATAACTTAATCAAACTTGATACTTAATATCGGTAAAAAAAAATTAATGTCGGTAAACATATTTGATGCAGAGACAGGAGAATCTAATACAAATTTGCAAATAAAAGGTGTATTTTGGACCCAAACCACTTACACTCCTCAGGTGTCTCAAATGCACTCAATGCCTCAATAGGCTCAAAACCTAACACCACCTAAACCAGGTGTGTCTCCTACCTCCACATACTTCAAAGGACCTCAACAAACATGATTCAAAGGTTTTGTAAACCCCTAAGCCTCTAGCTTCAACACAAACTCAATACATTTATTCAACCAAGCATCTAGCCCTTCAAATCGGGTAATTTCCCTTTAACTCAAAACTTTTCCAAAAAAAATTTCCCAAAAAAATTACATATGTAGACACCCATTTGGATTTTACACAACATATCAGAAAACCGATATAGGTTGTTTCGGATGGACCCTTTGCTGTCCTCAAATGTGCCCCTTTTTAGCCTTAAAAACCACCCACTTTACAAAGGAAGTACCAACAAAACTTAACACCAGGTTACAAAACTTTGTACAGTATTCAATCAAGTTCCCAAACCAAGGATTTTCTAGGTTTTATGGCTTGATTAAACTTCTAAGTGTCCAAACTCTAAAACCCTCCTTAAATCACCCTCTAAACTAGGGCTTGCTCAAAATCATGCCTCCAATCACTTCTCTGATCAAATGAAGGTTGTTTCACCATTAAATTGGTACCCTATACTGATTCCAATCATAAAAGATAGCCCTCCAATGGCTACTTTAGTGGCTGCTACACTCTAGCCACCATCCCCATGCTCCAATCAACCAACAAATTCACCATTTGTGAGTGATCACTCTACAAAACCACTTCAATCCTACACTTTCATGTTAGTTTGATATGATACAACATTATTTTCCATCCCCAAGTCATAGTAAGCACATAAAGGGGATGGATTACATATTCATACTTGAGAAAACAAGGAAAATCAGACTTTTAAAATAGGACAGTCAATATAAATCCTTAGATCAGATTAAAAATGATATAAAATGCTTCATATCATGCACATTAAATTCCTATCAGCCTTACTCAATGATTAGAACTCAAAGATCATCAAAGGAATGCAATTTTTGCAAGGAAAATCAAGTTTATTGCATTAAAACTGTCTCAGTCCGCACAACAGCACATCTAGTCTGTACCATCTATACTTTTCTCTCTTTTTTCCATCATAAATGATGAATACAACTTCCCCAACCAACCCAAGGTGGTTGGAGGGGTTTACAAATTCATTAAGACTTAAAAACTCAATTTCCCTCCAAAATGCTACTAAACGTTGGAATACAAAGATTTGAATTTTCCAACTTTATTTAATACATTCTATTTTCTAAAATCATTCCAAATCAATGGAATTTTATTTCATATACCTAAATAACCCTACCAAAGACCCTACTAACCATTCTAGACCCTTGAAACACTATTGGCCTACTTGACCCCATATTTTGTCTTAGGTCCCTTATCAGGACTTATTACATTTAAATCAAATTGAGCATTACATAGAGCCATTATTGGCTTCAAAACATTCTAATTCACTTTCAAGGATGCTCTGGGGTCTTTGTTCATGTTTATAATCTCCTTGGTCTTAGGTGGACTCTTGGATGCTCCTGCATCATACACCCCACCAACAAAAGAACTCTTGTCCCAAGAGTGGAACATCTTGGTCTTCCTTCCATGAATTCTTCTTGAGGGGAGTCTGCAACTTGTCCCCTAAGTGGTTTGAAAATCATCTTTCCAACCTTTACAACCTACACCAAACATGTTAGAAACATAATATGAAAACTTGGAATCTCCACCCTTGGTGGATACTTGCTGTTGTGAACAGTCAACCTTAGCCTACATAAACTATCTTTCCATCTGCATATTAGGATAAGAATGACCCCTATTATTTTCCTTCATGGACATGCCTTGATCACCCCTCAATGGTGACACAATAGGACACCACAAAGTGCCCACCATCACCCCATCTTTCATCACAGTCTTCTGCCCCACAGTCCTCTTGCATTTGCTATCAAGAACTTGAGTTTTCACAACCAATAATGAGGATTTTTGCTTCAGGTCTGATACCTCTGACTCATGCATCTTCTGCCCCCACAAATCAACATATGTCTTTGTGCCAAAAACTATTATCCTTTCTCCTTCATTAACATCATTAGGAAGGGGCTGAAGAGTGAAAGATTTTCCATCCTTATGCACCTTATACACATTTTCAAAACCATAATGGATTGTTCTATGAGACACTTACCATGGTCTCCCAAGAATGATATGACAACATGTCATAGGAACCACACCACATAAAACTCTATCACTATATCCCCCAATGGAGAAATCAACATAAGTTTGTTCCCTAATGACAATGTTTTGTTCATTTCTGACCCAAGATGCCCTATATGGTCTATCAAGAGGAAATTTTTGTAACTTCCATTTGTTTACCATTTCATAAGACACCAAATTATCAAAAGAACCAGAATGTATAATCATCCTACAAACTTTACCATGACTTCTACAATTGGTCCTAAAGATTGATACCTTGGGCTTCTCTTGCTACTGCATAGGTGCTTTCCCCATCATGAGACACTCTCCAACTTCAGGATATGCCTTTGAGGTTCCTTCTTCCTCATCTTGTTGTTTGTAGTCTTCCCCTTGTGTCAAATTCACTCTTTTATCAGTCTTCTTTACATAGTTCTCTTTCTCTAGACACTTGTAGAAAGGATGTCCTTCCTCCCCACACTTGTAGCACTTTCCTTGGAAGCTTCTTCCTGCCCCAAATCTGCCACCTCCTCTTTGTCCATTCTTCTGATCTGCAACTTGTTCCTTACCCTTGTCATTTGGTTCTTGACTCTCTTGGAATCTTCCTCCTCTACCTCTATTTGTTTGTCCTCTTCTACCACCTTGCCTTTCTTGTCTTCTCTTCAACTTGTCCTCAGCGTTCATGGCTAGTTTGTAACATTCTTCTAAAGTTTTTGGTGTAGCCATTGTCATTTCATCCTGGATGTTATACCTCAAACCCCCAAGATACCTTGCTACCTTCTCTTCCACATCTTCATCATGTGCTGCCCTGATATCTAACTTTTGAAATTCTTCAGTATACTTTTGAACATCCATGTCCTTTTGCTTCAGCCCTTGCATCTTTTTGTACAATTGCACCTTATAATCATCTGGAAGGAACTTGTCCTTCATCTTGTCCATCATCCTTGGCCATGAGGTGATCTTAGCCAATCCTTTCTTTCCTCTATCTGCCTGCAAGTTATCCCACCACAACAATGCATGGCCCTTCATCCTAGACTTAGCAATCTTAACCTTGTACTTATCTTCTACATCTTCACAATCAAAGTAATTTTCAAGAGCACTAAACCAATCAAGTAAAATTTCATCATCCATCTTACCTTCATACATTGGTAGATCAGTTCTTGTCTTTGAGTCTCTACTTTTGACTGCTTTGAGCAACTTTGCCATCCTTGCTTCTTCAGGATCCAACCTCTCTTCTCTTGGTGTTTCTTCTTCTTCATGCTCTTCCTCTCCTCCTTTATCTACCAAGTTCCTCAATCTTTCCATCTCTTCTTTCATCCTTCTATTTTATGCTATTTGTTCTCTTACCAACTTTGTAAACTCTACATTTTTCATCCTCTGAGACATCTCTTCTTCTTCAGCCATCTTTATTTTCCTGTTGTAGGGAATCAACTCTGGAAGTCTTCTACAAAGGATTCAACCCACAAGAATTCAAAGAACCTTCTTAAACACAAAATCCTATGCTCTGATACCAATTTGATGTAGAGACAAGAGAATATAATACAAATTTGCAAATAAAAGGTGTATTTTGGACCCAAACCCCTTACACTCCTCAGGTGTCTCAAATGCACTCAATGCCTCAATAGGCTCAAAACCTAACACCACCTAAACTAGGTGTGTCTCCTACCTCCACATACTTCAAAGGACCTCAACAAACATGATTCAAATGTTTTCTAAACCCCTAAGCCTCTAGCTTCAACACAAACTCAATACATTTATTCAACCAAGCATCTAGCCCTTCAAATCGGGTAATTTCCATTTAACTCAAAACTTTTCCAAACAAATTGCCCAAAAAAATTACATATTTAGAAACCCATTTGGATGTTACACAACATATCAGAAAATTGATATAGGTTGTTTTGGATGGACGCTTTTCTATCCTCAAATGTGCCCCTTTTTAGCCTTAAAAACCACCCACTTTACAAAGAAAGTACCAACAAAACTTAACACTAGGTTACAAAAATTTGTATAGTATTCAATCAGGTTCCCAAACCAAGGATTTTCTAGGTTTTATGGCTTGATTAAACTTCTAAGTGTCCAAACTCTAAAACCCTCCTTAAATCACCCTCTAAACTAGGGCTTGCTCAAAATCGCGCCTCCAATCACTTCTCTAATCAAATAAAGGTTGTTTCACCATTAAGTTGGTACCCTCTACTAATTCCAATCATAAAAGTTAGCCCTCCAATGACTACTTTAGTGGCTGCTACACTCTAACCACCATCCCCATGCTCCAATCAACCAACAAATTCACCATTTGTGAGTGATTACTCTGCAAAACCACTTCAATCCTACACTTTCATGTTATTTTGATATGATAGAACATTGGTTTCCATCCCCAATTCACAGTAAGCACATAAAGGGGATGGATTACATATTCATACTTGAGAAAACAAGGAAAATTAGACTTTTAAAATAGGACAGTCAATATAAATCCTTGGATCAGATTAAAAATGATATAAAATGCTTTAGATCATGCACATTAAATGCCTATCAACCTTCCTCAATGATTATAACTCAAAGATCATCAAAGGAATGCATGTTTTGCAAGGAAAATGAAGTTTATTGCATTAAAACTATCTCAGTCCGCACAACAGCACCTCCAGTCTATACCATGTATACTTTTCTCTATTTTTTCCATCATAAATGATGAATACAACTTCCCCAACCAACCCAAGGTGGTTGGAGGGGTTTACAAATTCATTAAGACTTAAAAACTCAATTTCCCTCCAGAATGCTACTAAATGTTGGAATACAAAGATTTGAATTTTCCAACTTTATTTAATACATTCTATTTACTAAAATCATTCCAAATCAATGGAATTTTATTTCCTATACCTAAATAACCCTACCAAAGACCCTATTAGCCATTCTAGACCCTTGAAACACTATTGGCCTACTTGACCCCATATTTTGTCTTAGGTCCCTTATCAGGACTTATTACATTTAAATCAAATTGAGCATTACATAGAGCCATTATTGGCTTCAAAACATTCCAATTCACTTTCAAGGATGCTTTGGGGTCTTTGTTCATGTTTATAATCTCCTTGGTCTCAGGTGGACTCTTGGATGCTACTGCATCAATATTAACAACTAATATCAATACTGGTGAAACTTAATGCATGAAAGAGAAAGAGAAACAACATCCACAACACACAACACATAAATTTATATGTGGAAACCCTATAAGGGGAAAAACAATGATGGGAAACCTTACCCACAATCAAATGATACTACTACAGATAGTATGTGTATACAAAATGGGGTTTGCACATGCAGAAAGGCCAACCGCCTAGAGCTCACTGCTCAATCACAAGATGGGAGTCACACTGACTACAATTGGATGATTAAATCCAATGATAATGTATTGCTCAAAGTAGCATCTCCAATGCTGGATTCAATACTAGTTAAGCTCTAATTATCTCCTTCTCTATAGTCTGCTCATATGATCTTCAAAGTTCTCACATACCATGTTACAATACCATAACCATATATTGTTATCTTCCTTCTACCTATTACATTATCTCACAAATGAGATCTTACATATATACCAAAACCTAAGATCAAATGTGTAGGTTGGCTCACTAAGAATATTACAATAAAATCAATTAAAAGAAGTAAGTCAAGATGTTATGCATCATGTCGGCCGAACATCAACACCGACTAATTAAACCATCTCCATAACGTGTCGCGCTGATCTGGAATAGATAACGCGTGCTGGTCCATAACCTAGACCAATTTTCCCGTAACAACAAATATGTCAACCCGATTAGACCAATAACTAAATCACCAAAACCAAGTGTCGAAACCATGTCTTTGACATAACCAAGTGATCTCCAGATGATAACAAGTCATCCTCAGTGCCGGTGAACAATATAACCTGTTGGTGAACCAAATTCCGGTGACTGTGCATAAGTCACTGAACTTGCCAGTGAACATAACCAAAATCTCCAGAAGGATAAGTGTTGATAAGTGTTGACATCAATGACAAAACCAATGCAACATATCCATAATACTAACAATCTCCCCCTTTGGCATTGATGGCAACACAAGATGGAAAAACCATCTAAGTATGAAAGCAGAAATGCCAAAAACCAAAAACCAACAATCTCCAGAATAGATCAATACCAGAAATCAAAATACAAATGTAGAGAGTATGTATCTCTCCCTCAATGAATAATCTCTCCCCAAAGGATAATGTTTTTATGTTTTTCCATAGATATCTCTCCCCCTTTGACATCAAATGCCAAAGCAATACAAATACCAGATACAACCAGTTCATAGAACTAATTACAAATACCAACTGTTGTAACCAACTTATCCAACTACTCCCCCTGAGAAGTAGCTCTCCCCCATCAAAGCCAGAAAAAGGTTTCTCTATAAATTCTGTTGGTATGATGCCAAGCATCAATTGTCTAAGTCTCTACCGGTGAGGGTATAACCCCAAGCTATTCTCTAAGATATTCAAAAGTTTCCTTAGGAAAAGGCTTAGTAAAGATGTTGGCAATCTGCTCTTTAATATTCACATATACCAATCTCACTTCTTTTGCTTCAACATTCTCTTTTAGAAAATTGTATTTGATAGAAAGATGTTTAGTTTTAGAGTGAAATACTGGATTCTTAGATATATCAATTGCTGCTGAATTATCATAATAGATGATTATAGGTTCTTTGCATTTTATCTTTATGTCCTTCAACATTTTCTTAATACATAATACCTGAGTACAATTAGTTGTTGCTGCAACATAATCTGATTTTGTTGTTGACAATGATGTACAACTCTGTTTCTTGCTCAATCATGAAATCAATCTACTACCAAGAAAGAATGTGCCATCGGTGGTGCTCTTTCTATCATCTACATCTCCTACCCAATTAGCATCAGTGTATGCACATAAATCAAAATTTTCATCTTTAGGATACCATAAACCAAGATTTGTTGTGCCTTGTAAATTTTGGAAAATCCTTTTCACTACTGATTCATGATTTTCTCTAGGATTACTTTGAAATCTTGAAACAATACACACTGCATTCTTTATATCAGGTCTTGTTTGTGTCAAATACAGTAAACCTCCAATCATATATTTCTATCTTGTCAGATTAACATGATTTGAATCATCCTTCAATGATAGTTTGTTAGTTGTAGTCATACGAGTACTTACCACTTTAGAGTTTTCCATACAAAATTTCTTCAGTAATTCCTTCATGTAATTTTATTGACATAAGAATATACCTTTATCAGTCTGTTAAATCTGCAATCCTAAAAATAATTTTATCTCCCCAATCATCTAGACATTTCAAATTCTTCCTGCATCTTATTAGAAAAGTCTTTAAACAATCCATCTTCTCCTCCAAAAATGATGTCATCAATAAAAAATTCAATAACCAAAATGTCTTTATTAGTCACTTTGAAATATAAGTTGTTGTCAGCATTACCTTTAGTGTAACCAAGCTTCAAAAGATATTTGTCCAATATAGCATACCAAGCTCTAGGAGCTTGCTTCAATCCATATAAAGCTTTCCTTAATCTACAAACCATATCTTTATCATTTGTCAATGAAAATCCATCAGGTTGTTCAATGTAAACTTCCTCTTCAAGATCACCATTCAAAAATGCACATTTAACATCTATTTGATATACTTTATAGTTTTTGTGTGCTGCAAATGCAAGAAATAGTCTGACTGCCTCAATTCTAGCTACTGGTTCAAAGTTTTCATTGTAATTGATTCCCTCTTTCTATGAATATCCTTTACACACTACTCTTTCTTTATTTCTAATAACCTTATCATATTCATTAAGTTTGTTTCTGAATACCCATTTAGTTCCAATTACATTTTTATTTTTAGGTCGGGGAACCAATGCCCATGTATTGTTCTTTTCAATTTTTCCAATTCATCTTCCATAGCTTTAATCCAATGTTTATCTTCACATGCCTCAATAATAGATACTGGTTCAATTTGAGAAATTAAACATACCTCTTCATTTGACAATCTTCCTCTTGTCATAACTCCTTGATACTTATTCCCAATTATCTAACTTTTAGAGTGATTCAATGTTACATACCTGGGTGTGTTCACTTGCTGTTGTTCTTCTGTCACTGTGGAATTCTCTGATGATGCCGGTGTGACTGGATCAACATTCTATACTGGTGCACTCTGTATAGGTTCATTTGTGATTATCTCAACTGTCGGTTCAGAATCCATAGAAATTGAATTTCTTCTAAAGTGTTCATCTATCTTCACATTTGCAATTTCAATGATTTTCTGCAATCTTTTATTAAGATATCTATATGCTTTGCTCTTAGATGAATAACCAATAAATATTCCTTTGTCAATTCTAAGATCAAATTTACCAATATACTTATCTCTCCTAATGTAACATTTGCTTCCAAATATTCGGAAATACGTAAGAGTGGGAATATTACCAAACCATAGTTCATTGGGTCTCTTACCGGTTTCACCTTTGATGTGAACTCTGTTAAAACTATAAACCATTGTGTTCACTGCTTCTCTCCAATAAACATGAGGTAGATTTGCTTCTGTTATTATGCTTCTAGCTGGATCCAGAATAGTTCTATTCTTCCTTTCCACAACTCCATTTTGCTGAGGTGTCTAGAGTGTTGATAGTTGTCTTCTAATTCCATTCACTTCACAAAATATATTGAACTCTTTAGATGTAAATTCACCTCCTTGATATGATCTTAAACATTTGATTTTCTTACCAGTTTCATTCTCTACAAGTGCCTTGAATAATTTGAATTTCCCAAAAGCTTCTGATTTCTCCTTGAGAAAGGTAACCCAACACATTCTAGAATAATCATCAATGATTAGCATAAAGTATCTATTTCCCTGCAGACTTCTTGTTCTTGCCGGACCACATAAGTTAGTATGAATTAAATCAAGAACATCATTGGTTTTCTCAGAAATACCCTTGAAAGTTTTTCTAACTTGCTTTCCCATTTGACATTCCTTACATACTGGATTATGAGGTTTCACAATCTTAGGTAAATCCCTTACTGCCTTAGATGAACTAATCTTTACAATGCAATCAAAATTCACATGACAGAGTCTTTTATGCCATAACCAACTTTCATCAATATGTTCGATCAAGCATGTATTTTCATTGTTATTCAAATGAAAGATATTACCTCTAGTCTGATTACCGGTTGCAATTTCCAAATGAGTTCTATTTATGATTTTGCATTTACAATTCTTGAATTGTAACTGAAATCCTTTTTCAACTAATTGACCAACACTCAAAAGATTATGCTTCAAACCTTCACCATAATAAACGTTGTTAGTATTGTGCTTACCATCAAAATATATAGTGCCTTTTCCTCTGATCAAACAAGCTTTGTCATCTCCAAATCTTACTAGACCTCCATTGTATTCCAGAAAAGATAAGAATTTACTTTTATCACTGATCATATGATGTGAACATCTGAAATCTATAATCCATTAATAATTTTCTTCAATTTTAGCTGCCAGGGCCTACTCTACTAGTGGAACAGTAGGTGTGGGTTGATCTTTTGTTATTGCAACAAAGCCCATCCATTGTCTCTGGGTTCTTCATTAGAATCATTGGTAACTCCTTCATCAACATAATAACATGATATGTCTCTATTCTTCTTAAATCTATATCTTTGATATTCAGGGTTAGGCTTATATGTTTTTTTGGCTTCTTTTCTCAATCTTGCATGCCTGTCAAAACATCTAGATGCCATATGACCACTTTTATTGCAATTAAAACATTTAAAGGGTTCTTTACCTTCATACTTACTTCCAATAGGACCTTTAGTTATTTTTCTTGCAAATAGTGCTTCAAGTTCTTCCAGTTCTTCATTTCTCCTCCTGATGTCTTCAAGTTCTCTTGCATAAAGTGCTTTCTA